>NC_056746.1:616793319-616870819 GCF_019279795.1 Protopterus annectens | reverse complement strand
CATTGTACTCCACACACCCAGACAAAGGTTGCCACTACTGACATGCATGGGTGCATTGCTTCACAGGTGTGTAGTGGTTGACTGTACCAAAGGGCTGTACAAGACTAGGTAAAGGATATACCTTGGCATCAGGCCACATGACAATGGAGACTAGGTAAAGGGTATACCTTGGCATCAGGCCACATGACACTGGTTGGCAGTGTGGCTCAGGGGTGTAGTGTCTGGTTTGGCCCACACAGGTGGGTTTTGTATTCATCATCCAGTCATCTGGGTTACTATTGTGGGTGGCCAGTGCTGTGCAATGCTTGCCATGTATGTGTTCTATAGTCCATGACATGGACAGTGTCTGGAATGTGCACATATCCCTCATGCATGTTCTGTGACATGTGAAAGTGTACCTGGGGTGTCTGGGGCATGTTGTGTACACAGATTGTTATTAGATGTGCCATTCCTGGTGTCATGTAGTGGGAACTGGCAAAGGACACCAGGATGACCCTGCACCTGCATTGACAGCATGATACAAGTATTCCATGGTGTCAGTGGCATCTGTCTATGCAGGGCATGTGTTTAAGGCATGGTATGTCCTTTGTGGGATACATTTGATGGCACTACAGTTGTTGCAGGTGTCCAGTGAGGAACATAGTGAAAGAGCACTGTCTGCAATTATGTGCCTATTGTAGTGATGGGACAGGGTGCCATGCCCTCTGTAGTCCGCTGCAATCTTACCATGGTTACTATCTGTGGGCAATATGCAGGGAACTATCAACAAAGTGGTTGTTGCCTAGCCTTGTGTGTTTGTATATGAGACATGGGTTGAGAGTGTTCTCTGGGTAATACAAGGGTTGCCTAAATTGTTTGCCCAGCCTTGATGTAACATGTAGGGATATGGATTGTCAACCCCAGCCTCTCTGCTGTTTGACATCTGTTATCCTTGTAAGATGGACTTTGTGAAATTTAATAGACCCACCATATAAGATATTTGCAAAAACCACTCCACAATGAGTCTAATTGCTACACACTCACAGACACCTTCACACAGGATACGAATAACAAACATAGACACACACACTGAGTCTCACAATTGCCATGACTAGGATTGTATCTCCTATTTAAGTACTACATTACACTACAGCATTACACAGTTATAGCACATACCACAGAGATTACTGGGCTATGTGCTCCCCAAAGGTATATTATAAAGTGAATGACATCAGCAGGCTTGCCAAAGAAGAGCAATGGAGATTGTAGTGAATGTGAATGGCCTCAAAAGCATTGCTTCCTACACAGACAAATAAACACACACACAAACATCCACACTTTCCATGTTTGGGAATAGAACCCCTACCAAATTAGGTATATCATTCTACAGCATTATGCTATTATAACACACCACAGAGATTACTGGGCTAGTTTTTCCCAAAGGTATATTTCACAGTGAATGACATCAGCAGGCTTACCAAAGAATGCGATTGGTGGTTGTAGTAAATGTGAATGCCTCAAAAGCATTGCTCCCTACACAGAAAAACAGCCACACTTGCCATGTCTAAAAATCGAACCACTGCAAAACGTGTATATTACTTTTCAGCATTATGCTGTTATAGGTCACACCATGGAGATTATTGAGCTACTCTTTTCCCAAAGGTGTATTTCAAATTGAATGACATCAGCAGGCTTGCCAAAGAAGAGCAATGGGGGTTGTAATGAATGTGAATTGCCTCAAAAGCATTGCTCCCTACACAGACAAACAAACATCCACACTTGCCATGTCTGGGAATAGAACCCCTACTGAACTAGTATCTCACACTACAGCATTATGCTGGTATAAGATGCAACACAGAGATTACTGGGGGACTTTTTCCCTAAAGGTATATTTCAAAATGAATGACATCAGCATCCTTGCAAAGGTTGAGCAATGGAAAGTGTAGTTCATATGTTCAAAGTCATATGTTGATACTAGGCCTATACATGCCTATTCATGACAATTCTCTGGCTATGACTTCCCACAATATATACTTCCCTGCCCCCCCCTGTCTAGCATGGCAGCTGACATGATCCCCGGGTAAATGTCCTATCTCCCATCCAATCGTCCAGGCTCCTTTTGAAGAGGGCCAAAGAGGCACTCTGCTTGACATGTATGGGTAGTCTATTCCAGAGTCTGGGGAGCCTCTGGGTAGGGAACACATCCCTCCTGCATGTATTGTTCATTGTGATGACAGGATTTGGATCCCTGGAGCATGTGGCTGTGAGGGCCTGGAATTCTGTAGCTGCAACATGTCCAACAGCTGTGGGTTTGACATGGCATGCTATGTTAAGCAGAGATCGCATCTGAGAACACAATACATTACAGAGTATAGCTGGATGATTTACAGACGGTCAGCATAGAGCATCTGGTTTAGGCCTGTGGTCATTTCGAGGGGTATGTCTGCAGCCTCTCTACTTGTTGCAGACATCTTGTGAGGTACATATGTAACAGGCCATTGTAGTCTGTACTGGGTTTACTGAGAGATGCCTACAGTGGGACAATGGGCTCCTTTCACTAGATGTAAGGCCCTTAGTGGGAGGTGTGTCACATAGGTGGGTTTCCAGACTGTTGTGGCAATGTGGTTATCAAAGGTGAGACCACTGTCCACCTGTGTCCCTAAGTCTGTTATCACACTTAAGGTGTTTAGTGTACTGCCACCTATGTGGTACTTGACAGGTACATGTCCCTTTCCAATGAGGATAACTATATATTTCTTGGCATTGATCTTGAGGCCATGGCTCAGGCACCAAGCATGTCTTTCTGTAAGGCCCTTCTGTAGAATATCCACATCATGTGGGGATTCAGTATTGGCTCCCAGTCTGCAGTCATTTGTGACCTTTGTTTGCCGGTGTCCCTTACTGTTGGACTGTACTTCAGACGGGTAGATGCCAGACAAGTGTGGTGCCAGGACTGCACCCTAAGGTACTCCAACTGTCACTTGTCTGGGGCTTGGGTTCGTGTCACCTACATTTACAGTGTGGGTTGTGTTAGTACAGCAGTTGGCAGCCCATCAGGTGACATTGGGATTAATGGCCAGCTTGATACATTTATCTAAGATTTTAGACCGGGGATGATGTCGAAGGCTTGGCAAGGTCCAGATAGGCTGTGTGAACCACCTTACCCTTGTCCACGTCTCTGGAGATGGAGTCACAGTTGTCATTCACGTTGAGGTGACATGATTGGCCCTTCACAAACCAAACTTGGTTAGGGTCCAGTGTTTGCAGGTTGCCAATGCCTTTGTTTTAATTTCCATGATAATACATTCCATGGTCTTGCAGAACAGGCACGTCATACTGCTGGGGCTGTAGTTCCCAGAATCCAAGGTGGATCCCCCCTTGTGGACTGGGATAACTGTAGCTGTGTGCCACACAGTGGGCATAAAGCCTGAGGTGTGATTATGATTAGACATGGCACGTAGGTGAGGTGTAAGTGCAGTTTGCAACTCATATAGTACACAGCTCGGGATGTTGACTGGTCTCATGGCTACTGTTGTCATAGCTCTGTAGAGTGTTGGTTTTACCTATTACCAGGATATGGCACTCTATCTGTGTTGAGATGGGCCCTTTGGGGGTTGGGAGGGGGTTGCAGTTGGCACTGAAGCGATCTGCCAGGGTATTGGCAATATCCCTGGGATGAGTAGATTTAGTATCATCCTGTTGTAGCTCACAGCAGTTCTGAGCATTGCCATTTAGATTCCTCACATAGCTATGGAACAGCTAGCAGTTGTCTTTGGCATATGTGGCTATATTATTTTCGTAACTGGCCTTGGTGAATGATATAACGGGTCTCTGCCTCTTACTTTATCTAGTAAGGGAGTATTTTACATCCTGGAAAGTCTTCCATTACTGCAAGAGTTTCCTCCTTTTTTTGTACAGTATGTTTATGGCATGGACCCACCACATTGGCATCCTTTTTTTGGATGGGGAGCACCTTGGTTCAATATTGGATGGCACGATTCATGCAAAAGTGGATGCGCTCATACAGTACCTTCATGTATGATTCAGCAGTTGTCCTTTCAGTTCCCTTCTGCATGGGTGTCATGATGTTTGTCATGTCTGACATGTGTAGCATGACATTGGCTTTGGAGATGTGTGTTACAGAGGTGTCCTTACTGGGGTGTGGGGGAGGGATGTTTATGTTAAGGGTGATTAGCTCATGGGCATACCTGACCACCAATGGGGTGACCATAAGTGTGGAACATTGATGTCCCATGTTGATAATGACCAGGTCTAGGATATTTGAGCCCCTGGTGGGACTATGGGTTACTTGATCCAAGGCATTGGGAATTATAACTTCCAAGAACCATTGGGCACACGTGCTGGTACACAAGCAGTTTTCCCAGTTAATGTCAGGGTGGTGTAACTCATCCAGTATTAGGGTGTTTGCTTGTATCATAATATTTCACAGTATGTTTCAAAGGCTGTAGTAGGTATCATGGGGTATGGTGGGGGATCTTTAGCAAGCTATACAATTTGGAATGCAGTCTAACCTATTGTTAATTGCACCTGGGGTATTTCAGACACATTCTTTTGAGCAAGTAGCCTGGTGGTGTCAATATCCTTGGTGAATATGGACACTCCTCCAACTTTATTGTTTTGGTCCTGGTTTGGTGGCCAACAGGTGTGGTGAGAGATGTACCTGGTATTGCAGGGGTGCTATCTGGAGGCTTAGATCAAGTCTGTGTTACTGCACAGTTATCAATGTTCTCCATTTGTAGGTGCTCGTGTGCACTACACACACACTACCAAACAAACACACAGAGTTTCATAGTTGCCATGTCTGGGCATAGAGCTCCTACCTAAGTAGTTTATCACACTATAGCATTATGCAGTTATAGGATGCACTACAGAGATTACTAGGCTGTCATGTCTCCAAAGGTGTATTTCAAAGTGAATGACATCAGCAGGCTTGCCAAAGATGGGCACTGGAGGTTGTAGTGACTGTGAGTAGCCTCAAAAGTATTGCTCCTTACATGGACAAGCATCCACACTTGCCACATCTAGGAATAAAATTCCTACCAAACTAGCTTATCACACTACAGCATTATGCAGTTATAAGACACACCATGGAGATTACTGAGCTGTGACTTCCCCAAAGGTGTATTTCAAAGTGAATGACATCACCAGGCTTGTCAAAGAAGGGCACTGGAGGTTGTAGTGACTGTAAATGGATTCAAAAGCATTTCTCCCTACACAGACAAACATCCACACTTGCCATGTCTGGGAATAGAACTCCTACCAAACTAGTTTATCACACTACAACATTACACAATTAGAGGACACACCACAGATATTACTGGGGTATTATTTCATCAGAGGTGTATTTCAAAGTGAATGACATCAGCAGGCTTGCCATAATAGGAAATGGGGAGGGCAGTGTGTGTCCATGGGCCATAACAGATTCATCTAGAGGCAGACGCTCCACACTCAGGCACACACAAGTTTATATTCCACAGGTGTATGTATACAACTGCTAGATGACTACTGACTTGTACAGTCATGTTGCACAGTTAGCACTAGCATCACAGACACTATAATGCTGAGGAATTCCAAAGGCTAATGTCTATGGTGATTGACATTTGCACATCATGTGGTTTTAGCCAATTGGATGTGTGCTGGGTGGGACAGGCCTCATGATGGAAGGCTCTTTGTCACTGTCACTCTCTTTCACTCACCTATGTATGTGTACGTTTGGACTATTATAGTGTGCTGTCCTTAGATATATGTGTGTATTCCTATCCAATGTGTGTGTAAAACATGCCTGGTGCATACTGAGGAGTGTATGCACTAACATCTGCGACTGTCAGATATGTATGTCCACTGTTGTTGCCAGACATGGGCTTCCCTTCTTTACGTGTGTGAGCATGCCCAGTATGACCTTCTGTATTGAATGTGTGAATCTACTCCAGGTAGATTGTACTCCAGTGCAGAATTTTGTGTTCTACACCTACAGCTAGCAAACTGTTTCTGCAGGATATCTGTAGATTAGTTGACAATATAGGGTCAAAATGGGCAAAGGATAGTGGGTTACTGTAGGTAATTGTATCTGTGCTGCTTCTGCTGCATGGTCTTGGTGTTAGCAGAGATATTCAGACATATGTACTGTTTTAAACTGTGATGTTTTATGTCATCAAGTACTGTCAGGTAGACATATTTGCTTGCAGTGATGTCCTGGGGAACACAGGGTGAATGCATCTGTGTCCAGTACTGTGGTCAGCAGCATACATATTCTTGCACACTCATGCCATTCTTGAGGGGAAGCTGCAGACACTTGCTGCTGAGTCTGTGTAAATGGTTCAGCACCTTGTTACAGTGGTGGCAGAGGATCCCATGCTTATACATCCATCGACGTGACAGTATGGCCATATCTTGCTGTGGTGATACCTCACAGCTGTACAGATTCACACAGGTTACCCAGAGGCAGGGGTCATAATTCTGGACATTACCCCTACACATTGTGGTTTACAAGCAGGTTTGCAGTCACCCATTCTTGTGTTTGCAGCCAGGGATAGTATGTGCACACAGCTAAGTTTTGGACTTCACACACTCCATGCTGCCCATGCGCCCACCCCCCCCCCACTATTATTCTATCCTCTTCCATAAATTATGCAGACATTCTCTGATATTTTCCCTATAGTTATCACCTCATCACAGCAGTAATTTGGTGTTGGTCCACAGTTCATGCAGTAGGACAACGTGGACATGTTACTGTGATTTGTCCACATGGCCTTGCATTTAGGTTTTGTGGACTGTGTTATGTTGTTATTTGGGAGTCCATGACATAACATACTTTGGCAGTATGGGTGAGACACAGGCCTTTGGCAGAGGATTGTAGGCCATTTGGTAGTGATGCAGGCCTGCTGTAGCAGGCCGTTGCATTATGTCAGTCCTACACTCCCAGACTGCAATACACTATATTCCCCTGGGGTGAAAGTGTAGGTGTGCAAGGTGTTCATGCCAATACTTTCTGCTGGTATTTATACAGTGGTGTGGATGCTGTCAGGGTGCTGCTTACAGCAAGGGACACACCTGCATGGGACACCTGCTCTGCATGCTGCATTCTTTCGCTATTGCCATACACAGGTGGGGGTCATGTTGCATTCATTCCTTTTTATGCACTTTTTCTTTTAAAAAATACAGTATTTAAATTGATTTAAACTGTGTATGAAGGAGTGTTGAAGGAATTTTTAACTGGTTATTCTGCTCTTCAGTAACTTGAACTAAAAGCTAGTGTTGGCTGAATTTTGTTATTTGCTAGTAATTACAGGTGTGGGGGTAGCCACATTCAGTGATTTCCTGTCCTTGCATATTTAAACTGGTGCATGTGAAATAATTCCTGCTTTAAAACTTCAGCTTGGCAAGCTAAGAACTTGGTTATATTCAACTGGACGTATAAGAGAATTTAAGTACCTTTTTATGCACTTTTCTTTATTTAAATTGATTTAAACTGTGTATGAAGGAGTGAAGGAATTTTACTGGTTATTCTGCTCTTCAGTTATTCCCACCCACCCGCCCTGTTTTGTTTTGGTGTTAATCTTAGTGGCATTGAAACTGCCCACCCTCAGCCTGCCTCTGGGCCCATCTCATTTGCTCACTCAACTGAGTGCAGTGAGATCATATTCTGATTTCAGGCACTCCTACTGTGTACAAAGAGAGCATCTGGGAAATAGAAAAAAAAAAAAAATTAAGCTTATTTCCTGCCTTTCTTGTTAAGTGTTACACACTATTTGTGGGCTTCTGAGCCCCAAGCCCTTCTGTGTTTGAGGGAAGCCTTCTAGCTTGTTTTTTTTTTCTTGTAACTAGCCAGTTTTCTGGTTTCAGCACTCAAATCTGTTTCTTTGATCTCAGCACTTGTTCAGAAAAAAAAAAAAAAAAAAAAAAATTTCATCTTCTTTTACTGTACTTGTGTTTTACCTACTTTTTACTTTTGCATCATCTTAAAATACTCAATTGTATTTATTACTGCTTGGTGTAACTCATTCTAAGCCTTTTGGTTTAAACACTTGGTCTTCGGACCAGTTAGTTGTTTTGCACTGAGAGGTTTGTGGTCTGCACTGTTGTGGCAGAACAGGTAGCTTACATCCTTCTAGGTTGAGAACTGCTGATTGAGGGCTCAGTGTCTGTTATTCTAAAAGTGTATTAATTCTGGTTTAAGCACTTGGGCTTTCAAGCCAGTTATTTTACATTAAGAGGGTTCGTGGTCTGCACTCTTGTGGGAGGAGAGGCTGGACTCTGCCCTTCTGAGCTGGGAATTTCTGGTTAAAGGCTTATAGTGCATGCATATCTGAACTGTTTCTTACTGAAGTTGGTGCGCCTTGTTTGCTGTGGCATAGACTGGATTCGGGCCTGCTGGATCTAGCTTTGTTTGTGTAACTTGAGCACTAATCCAGACATTCTCTAAAGTATTCAATGGTATTTATTACTGCTTGGTTGTAACTTGATTAAAGTGTAGCTATCATTCAAGTCTTTTGGATTAAGCACTTGGGCTTCAGACCAGTTGTTTTACATTAGGAAGGTTTGTGGCAAGCACTGTGGTGGCAGGACAGGTAGCTTTCATCCTTCTAAGTTGGGAACTGCTGATTGAGAGCCCAGTGTCCAAGTGTATTAGTTCTGGTTTAGGCACTTGGGCTTCAGGCCAGTTATTTTACATTAAGAAGGTTCGTGGACTGCACTCTTGTGGGAGAAGAGGCTGGACTCTGCCCTTCTGAGCTGGGAACTTTCTGGTTAAAGGTTTATAGTGCCTGAATATTTGAACTGTATCTTACTGAAATTGGTTCACCTTGTTTGCTCTAGCATAGACTAGATCCAGGCCTACTGAATCTAGCTTTGTTTATATACTTGTTGTTTGTTTGCTTGTTATTTCCTGGAAGCTAATTCACCTAATACAACTTCTCAGCTTCTGTGGATCACTAGTGATATCTGCATTGCTTACTGTACTTATTTCCTTGTTTCACTTGAAAGAAAGTTACTGTTTGTCGTTTTTGCATTTAGTTACTTGTATCACATTGCACTCAAGTTACCTGGCACTTGCTCACTAAAGCAATTATATAAGTCAGCACTAAAAATTAAAAGCACTACACCCTCACTCCCACTGGCCCTTGTTTTCAATTAAGGATTTCCCAATATTATTCTAGCATGTCCAAAGGTCAGTTGTCAATCTCCTCTCCGGTCCAGCTGGTGAATCTGGGAATCTTGAGGCAATGTTATAACTGCCTCATGTACACAGACAACCCTCTCCTCCTCCCACATAACACAAATACTTGAGAGATGCAGCTATTTAGCCAAACTGGAGGCTGAGCTCTCTCACCTCAGGACTGGCAAGACCAGACAGGAGGAGAAGGCAACTACACACACCACAAAACCAGCCTCACATAATGCTACCACTCCACTGAATCAAACACATAAACACACAAAGACATACTGGAGGCTCTGAGTAAAATTTACCTAAACAGCAGAGGCCTCCAAAGCAGACACCCAAACAACTGCTACCTCAAGACACCCCACAAGCAACACATAAACCACAAAAGCAGTGTGCAAAGCAGTCACAGCCCTTAAGGCCAAATACAACACCAAACATACTTGTCATAGGTGACTCCATAGTCAGACACACTGACGTCCCACTCACCAGGCTGAACAAGGAGAGGGTCACAGTAAGCTGCCTATCGGGCGCTAGAATCCGCCACATAACACAAGCACTCGGGTCACTCCACAGCAAGTACAAATATCACACAGTCATTGTCCATGCTGGTGTGAACGACCTGAGATGTACCTCCCTGGACTGCATGAAAAGAGACATAGAGGAGCTCTCTGATTATGTAGCCCAGGCAGGTATGACCCTAACCCTGAGCAGTATCCTTCCTTCACCAAGAATGATGCCACAATATAGAGACAAGATGATCAGCTTTAACAATTGGCTTAATGTCTGGTGTCATTCAAAGGGGATCCAGTGTCTGTCTGCCTGGGATGACATGCTTGACAAGCCACGCTGCTCGCAAGGGACGGCTTGCACCTGTCACCCTGGGATTCCGGATATTGGCTAAGGCTCTTGCCACCCCATAGTGCCTTTTTAGGCAAGGCTCAAATTCTAAACCTACCACCCTAGAAAACAAAATGGGAAGAAATTGAGGTAATGCTGCTCAATGCCAGAAGTCTAAATCTCAAAATGCACGCACTCGAGGCCCTTCTCAGTATGGAGAACATCGATGTCTGTGCTGTAACTGAAACCTGGTTCAAGGCTCCTGAGAGCACCCGGCACTATTAGGTTTTACCTCATATCATGCGTTCCGCCCCAAAACCCGGACCACTCCACAAAAGGAGGGTGTATCCATATTCATAAAGGATACTCACACCTCCAGGTTGTTGGCAACGCAGGAAGCTGCGCAAACCATCCAGGTGCAACTAACAATAGGCAAAACTGCTCTACAAATTGTAGCATGCTACAGGCCACCCTCTCAAACTCAGGAACCCCACACAGCCTTCCTGAAGACACTGGAGGGTATAAATGTATCTCCAAACACCATCATATTGGGTGACTTCAACTACCGAATATAGACTGGGAACATTACTCAAGCCCTAACTTTCTAGCCCAACGGTTCCTGGAGTTCATAAATTCAAATGCCATGGAACAGCTAGTCACTGTTCCCACGAGAGGAGAAAATATACTAGATCTCATTGTCACAAACATGGGGACAAAATGCTCCACACCGGAAGTATATCCCTCATTGGTGAGATCTGATCATAAACTAATCTCACTGGAAATCCACATCCCGCCCACCCCAAACAAAAAGACCATAGTGAAGAACTTCTAAAGCAAACTTCACACTACTCAAGACTGGTGTGGTATCCTTCAAGGCCCCTGAGTCAGAGGAAACCACAACCCAAGCTGGAAGCCCTTACAAATGCCTTCTATGAACACCTCCAGGACTGCATGGATCAGGCAATCCCAAATAAAACCAAGACTCTTTCCACAAAGGGCAAACGTCCAGTCTGGTGGACCCCAGCCATTAACAAACTTTACAATAAGAGGAGAAAGCTATTACATGATAGAACAAAATCCATAAAAGGGAAGTCACCCTGATCATTATTAGTAAAAAATACGAGCACTCATAAAATCAACTAAGGCCAATTTTGAGAGAAAAATTGCCATGGATTCAAAGGACAATCATAAGGCCTTTTCAGCTATGTTAGGAACCTGGGTGGAAACTCACAGATATGCTCAGAATTAGTCCAAAATGATACAAAATCACTGAACCCACAGACATTGCCAACATACTGGCAGACAGGTTCAGTGCAAACTTCACCCCTCTCCCCTAAAGGAGAGATAACTATCCCAGCCGAGTGTAGCCTCCCGACATCTCAAATGCGCAGGTGAAAGCTGCTCTCTCTAAAGCTAAAACACACAGCATCAATGGGACCGGATGGTGTCCTCGGCTGTGTGCTACACGAGCTAAATGAGGAATTAAACCCGCACATAAGGCAGCTGTTTAATCTCAGCCTTACCACAGGATACGTGCCCAAGGAGTGGCGTACGGCAACTGTGGTCCCACTCCACAAAGGTGCCTCTACGGACCCTGGTAATTACCGCCCCATAAGCTTAACAAGTCTAGTCTGCAAAGCTATGGAGAGGATCATAATGGAGCTCATAAACAAAGATATAGGGGACTTGCAGACATTGGACCCGACCCAGTTTGGCTTTGTCAAGGGAAGATCATGCCTTTTGAACTTGGTCGACTTCTTGAAATAGTCACCAAGGCCATTGATGAGGGAAAGGCAGTCCATACAGCCTACCTTGACCTAACAAAGGCTCTCGACACAATACCCCACTCGGGTATTGTAGAAAAACTTACCAGCTTAAATGTAAACCCATATGTCACAAGATGGGTTGCAAACTGGCTTAAGGACAGAACCCACAGGGTTAGAGTTGCTGGCGCTGTGTCAGACTCCAAGCCGGTCACAAGTGGTGTCCCACAGGGCTCGGTCCTTGGCCCCCTATTGTTTGGCATCTACTTCTCAGAAGTACAGGCCAACATGGGAGGACTTTGGCTGACAAAGTTTGCAGATGACTGCAAACTGGGCGCCATAGTGGAAAGTGCATCGGACACTGATATCCTTCAGAAGGGACTCACGGAAACAGATAGCTGGTGCCAGAGCCATGGCCTGAAGTTAAACGCCAAAAAATGTATAGTCATACCCTTGGGAAAAACAAGGTAACCCCAAGCTACCATATAGGTGGCAATCCACTAAGCACAGAAGAGGTTATCAGGGACCTGGGGACCCAGGTTGACAGTGGCCTTTCTTTGACACTCACATTGCTAAAGTGGTTAGAAAGACCTTCTACATTGCCCACCTGATCATGAAGGGATTTACATCCAGATCTAGTGAGGTCATTGTTCCCCTGTACTCTTCACTTATCAGACCAATGATCGAGTACAATGCCCCATTCGGGATGTATCTCACCCGACATCTGCAGCAATTGGAGAGACCCCAAAAGTTCCTCACCAAAAGGATAAAGGGACTCCAAAATCTGTCATATGCTGCCAGATTGAAGAAACTCCAGCTCTATTCAGTCGCATACCGTCTGCTCAGAGGTGACATGTGCCTGACATACAAGGCCATGTCCAACCCGAATTAATGGACATGCTCCACCTCAAAAATCCAAATCCACCAAAACCACTAGAGTAAGCGACTTAAACCTTAGCACGGATATAAATAGGACGTGCTGGAGGGATAGATTTATCACTCAGAGACTCCCTATGCTGTGGAATAAAATCCCGGTCCATGTGAGGCAGAGCACCTCGCTGACTCTGTTCAAGAGAAATCTAGACCTGTGGATGGGAGATCGTAGGTTTACCCCGGGAATCATCTCTGGGTCACTGCTGGACAGAGGCACAACAAACTAATGGGCACAGTATTTTTTCATATAAGGGGTGGCGTAAGCCACAATAATTTGGGCTAGGCTTATAAATGCCTTAGGGCAGATAGCCTAGTATAAACCTATGAACCTATGAACCTAAGACCGGAAAGGTACCTGTGGGTTGTGGTTGGGTGAGCTGGGTGCATGTGCACTATGGACACTACTTGCATCTGACTCACAGATATGCATAGGGCATTCCACTTATGCTGGCTTGTGCAGGGACATCAGCTGTTTCTCAATACATCATTCCTATGACCGTTGTGGTCTGCCAGTGTTTGGCCAGATGACATTGGTATTCCCTACTACAAGCCCAGATAATGTGCTGCAAACCTGTATGTACAATTCCAAGGGTGTGTCCATTTGACAGTTACATATTATACAATATCTGTCTGGGGTATTTCCTACTGTGTACTGCTTGTATATCTGGGCCGACAGTCATGCCATGTCCATCTTTCAGATGGTGACACATATTACTTTCAAACATTTACAATGGCTTACTGCTGGAATTCGTTATACTGGGAAACATTGTGTTTGGCACTGCAGTTGTGAGACCTTGGCAATGGCAATGGCCACCAGGACAAACCTCACCATGTATACATACTGACAACTCACACAACATACAACACACACCAATCTATCACACGCAGACCTGCATATTGTACACATACTACAATCTATCCTGCTACCTTGGCCAGCTCAGGTAATTTGTGCTCCACTGTTATTATACCTACACATATATGTTACTACATTTCTACATAGGATTGGGGGGAACACCTGACTGTTACTACATGTCTACATAGGATTGGGGAAGCAGACCTGACTGTTACTACATTTCTACATAGGATTGGGGGGGTACACCTGACTGTTGTTACATGTCTACATAGGAATGGGGGAGCACACCTGACTATTACTACATTTGTTCATAAGATTGGGGGGGGGCACACCAAACTGTTACTACATTTCTATATAGGTTTGGTGGACACTTGTACACATTTGCTATGACTGTACTGGTATGTCAAGTACTCCATTTCATTCTGAAATCTAACCTATCATGCTGAATAGAGGCATATCAGTGTACTACAGGTCTTAGGTTTGATTGACCTACATTTCAGTTTCTGACGTCTTACCCTTCAGAACTAACATCCCACTGCCTGACCTGTTGTAGTCTGTCTGTATAGGCCTGGGGAGGGGGGGATTACCCATAGCCATCAATCAGAGGCCTTAGCACAGCCTTTGTTTGTGTTTTTCTACACCTGTCCTGCTGCCTCCCTGACTGGCATGTGTGTGTCATATGGACACACATGTGGCCCAGCACATTTCCTGCAGTTGGTTTTGTCACCTTGTCTAGTACTGGCTACTATGGTGACACCAGCATTTGTTACAGATCTCATGCTGCCACTATAGGTGTCTACTATCTGCTGGCATCCCAGTCACCACCCGATTCCCTTGCATGCTCACTTCCATACCATAGATACAAGTAACAACACATACTACTCCATTCGGGAATTGGTAGGAAGAGTGACTTACCTTGTGGCTGTGCCAGTATTGAGGATGGTGCTGGAGGGGTGACTATGTTGGATGCATATAGTACACTCCCTATACATGGTTAAGCGCAGGTAGTGCCATGTTTGGCATCTATTTTACTGTATGTGTGAGTCAGAGAGAGGTGTTATTCCCTGGGTCCCTACTGTGTCAGTGTATGTGCTATCCATTGCCTTTTTGCCAAGGTCAGGGCATACTGGGCACGCCTCCTTCTGCCTATTGGGGCAGGCTCAGGTTGTTCCTCCTCTGAGTGACTCTGTGCAGGCCTTGGCAATGGTGGGGGGGCTTTGTGGCCCTGCCCCATGCTGTTCCTGCTGCAGCTGTTTCTGCAGGATCATATTGTGTAGCATGGCACATACGATGACAATTTGGGTACATGTAGCTGGTGAGTACTGCAAGGCTCCAACGGATGTGTCCAGGCACCGGAACCATGACTTGAGCATCCCAAACACATGTTCTATTATGAGTCTGGTCTGTGCATGTACCTCATTATGGAGTTCCTGTTCGAGTGTGTGTGCATTTCTGATGGGTGTCACCAGCCATGGCTCCAGTGCGTAACCAACATCCCCCACTAGGTGTCCATAAGGGATGCCCCCATTGGAAAATCTCTGGTACTGATGCATCAGATGCCAGATGTAGAAGTTATGTTAGCTTCCAGGGCAGCCAGCACACACATTCATTATAATGCCTTGGCCATCACACACAACCTCTCAGCTGATGGAGGGGAAGTCCTTGCGGTTGATGTAGACCCTACCCTGCTTACCGGGTTGTGGTTTGATGCATATGTGCATGCAGACTATAGCACCCACTACCTCCGGGTATTCTGCTATTTGGTGGAAGAGATGCATATTGCTGGCCAACGCCTCAAGGGTGTTGGGGGAAATATACTTGCTCACCAACATGTGCTGACATGGCATTCAGGAACTGGTGGAGTACCCTGGATGCTGATGCCTGTGAGATCCCCATGATATCTCCAGTTGGCCTTTGGAAGGTACCTGTGGCTAGTATTCTTAGGCCTACACATACCTTGGTATCCACTGAGATGGGTTCCCCTCTGTCAGCTCTATGTGTCAGGTGTGGCCGGCACAGCTCAACAATTTGTTGTAGGAGGTCCCTGTCCACCCTACAGCACTCCACTATCTCCAGCTCATGTAGCCCCTGGTAGGTTACCCTGGGTCTGAACACTCTTCTCTGTCTCTTCACTGTGGGTTGGTTGACAGCATTCTCATCCTCACCACCCTCAGCCTCTTCCACATTTTGCTGTATGATATCTGCTGCAGCCCCTATCATTTTTTTGCTTTTGTTTGTTAAAATTTCCCCGCTTGTATACACCGATGGTGTAGAGTATGTGGGATAAACCTGAGCGGAAGGTGTTTGTATAGTTTATAGTAGCATTCTGGGTTGGGCTGTGCTGCTGCCTGTGTAATTGGCTGACTCTGATACATTTCACCTGCCAGCTATGCTAGTTCTTCTTGATTACCTTCCTACTGCTGTTTTCCCTTCCCATTGCCTTCCTTTCTAAGCCTGGGGGCACGCCGTGCAAACACAGTGCTTAAATGTGCACAGAGCTGCTATTTCCTGGTTTACTTTTTTTTTCCTTTAAAACATGGTGTGCGGCGTGCGCACCCGCTTAGGCAATGTAAAGAGTACTAGGCAGCCGTAGACACACACCCTTGGTTAACTCTGCTAAGCTAAGGGCAAACCCAAGCCACAGGGCTCCAATAAGCTTACAGGATGTCTGACACCCCCCCCTATGATGTCAGCTAACTCTTAGGCTTGAATCATGCTATTCCTTCACTTACACAGTTGGGTGCTGGCTAGCACTGAGGCGAAATCTGAGATTCAGTATCATTCCCCTCATTTGCATAGGATTGCATGCTAATGCATAGTTACAGGTCCCACACTAAGCCTTCCCCCTTAGCCACCACTATTCACTGGCCATGTTGTCTTCTGCCTACCATTGAGTATAATGGCAAAATAGTGATTTTGGTTAGAATGTTTATTTCAGGTTTCTTTTTATATTTTCGGCCCAATCCCGTTTGCACACCACTGCCCTACGCTTAAGCAGCCGAAATCGGCTAAAAAACCCCCCATAAAAGTTATTTTTTTCTTTGCCAACTGTTTTCTATGCCAATTGCCATATATTTGGTCATTGACATGCTTTACACATACTATACACCCTTTATTTGGAGCTGTCATGGCTCCGTTTTTTAATTTGCAGAAATGTACTCGGTTACTAACCGAGTACATTTCTGCACACTACACTAGTTCTGTATGGCTGGCTGACATCTTCCTGGATCGCAAATTTACCTCATTTGCATGGTTTTCACCTGCAAATGAGGTAATTTGTATACAGGAGCTGTGTCCGTGCAGGAATAGTGCAGGAGCATTCATGTACATCCCTGGAGCTTATTCCTGGATCACGTGGTGGCCATATTGCCTCCAGGAGCTCCTGCACTATTCCTGCATGCTGTGCAAAGCTTGCTGAATCCGGGGGAGAGTGCAGGACTCTGGAATGAATGTTATGACTTTTTGGTTATA
This sequence comes from Protopterus annectens, assembly GCF_019279795.1. Taxonomy (NCBI): domain Eukaryota; kingdom Metazoa; phylum Chordata; order Ceratodontiformes; family Protopteridae; genus Protopterus; species Protopterus annectens. Next base: position 616,853,802 of record NC_056746.1, on the reverse strand, counting down.
TTCCCTACATATCTGAAATGTACCTAAAATGATCTACATAGTTTCAAGGTGTGCTCATATTCCAAACAAAGGCACACACTACAGCAATCATTCTGATATTGTAATAGCATGCTGCACAAATGAATCTGTTAAAAAAATACATGTAACATCCTGTATACTATATACATGAATAAAAAAAATGAATTGAAATTTAGGTGCTTGGTCCTACTCAATGCACAGGTTAAAGCAATAGCTACAAGACATACTAGCTTACTCTTCTCATACAAAAAAAATGGGAAAATTAGAACCCCCCCCTCCCCAAAATAAATAAAAAAAATCATAGCTCAGCCTCTCAGACTTTCTCTTCCCAGAAGAATAGGAGGAAAAGAGGAAACTTCTCAAATTAGAGACACTTTTTTTAAAACAGTGGAACTATATTAACTTAGGGTGATGGTAAAGTAAAAAGAGAGAGAAGGGGAAACAATCCCGAATTAACCTTTTTCTGAACTAAAATAATCTGTAACTGGCTAACTGTAATAATTATTATTTGCTGACTGTAATCCACTGCCAGTAACCCTTGCCATTACAGTATCTATAAAGTGCAAAATAATATCAACTGTCACGCTAAGTAGGAGCTATGCATTCCGATATGTTTGCTGTTATGCACTCAGTTGCAGTGACTTACTAAACCATGACAGCGAGCGCAACTTCATGTCTACATCTTTCAACAAAACAATACATTTTCCAGGCACAAATTTAAAGATAAACTAATAAATACAACAGAAACCTAGTACCATCTGTCTCTCTTGTGTGCATGCATAGGGCCAGAGGCAATCCTTGCTTTCCTAGTCTGTGCTTTAGAAAAAGGTCTATTTCTATGGTGTTCATATGGTTTCAGGATGGAATCCAGCAGGTCTTTGCTGCCTGATTTATGCATAAGGGAATAATGAAGTACAATCTTGGTGTTAGAGTTCTTCCACATCCTACCTCTGCTGAACACACAGACATACACAAAGCTTGATAGCAACATTGCTGTGGTCATAAACTTTTTTTAAATATATAAAACGTTTAACAAAATATAAGAAAGGTTGGGTATAGTGTACGGTTTGACAGTATAACCAAAACGTTACAGGCCAACTCATAGCGCTAGTAGGAAGCCCTTTTAACAGAACAAAATCATAACTGTTATATCAAACTGTCATTATTTATGGAGTTTAGGCCATCCCTCTTTCTTTGAAAATAATGCATTTTAGGAGAAACAAAGCACAAAATTTTTTGCCCAAATCAGGGATAGCTGTGAAATACTGCAGTAACCCTTGCCATTACAGTATCTCTAAAGTGCAAAATAATATCAACTGCCACGCTAAGTAGGAGCTATGCATTCCGATATGTTTGCTGTTATGCACTCAGTTGCAGTGACTTACTAAACAATGACAGGGAGTGCAGCTTCATATCTACATCTTTCAGCAAAACAATACATTTTCAAGGTGCCAAATTTAAAGATAAATTAATAAATACATACATCTCATGGTTTGTGGTATCTGGATACATGAAGCAAAGCAGAGTTCATCAAGCTATGTGACTGCAGACTACCACAAGAAGACTGACATATTTTCCTTGCTTACTTTAAGTTTTACATTACTAAGGTGTGCAATTTCAAATTCCAGTGCACGTCTTCACTGGCTATAATACTGTGTTTAGACAACATACACTTAATGAAAGTGTAGCTTCCCTTCCCTTAAAAGAAATATAAACTAAACAATGGCTGGAATTCACTAATCCTCCATGTAAGACTAACTAAGTCTTACTCGGAAACGGCAGTCTAAGATTATGATGTCAGCACGTAATGCATATTCATGAGGACAGGCTGACTCAACTCTAAGACTAACATGGAGCGTGCACGACTGCAGGGGGCATGTCAGACTGGCAAGCAGTCCAAATATCCACACCCCTGCAAGTGCCTAAACTGCAAATGTCAAGTGAAATGAGTGAGTCCACTCAAATGTCTACATACTCAACACTACACTCCCCCACATTCTAAATCCCTGTACAAGTTTAAAATGTAAAGCTTTCCATTTTATTTATTTTTTTATTCCCGATATAGCTGCCCATATTTGTGCGTGTATGCACGGGTTTGCCCATTGCTTAGCTACATTTAGCAGTGCAGACATCGAAGAGGATAATAAACTACTTATATGCAAATGAAGCCAAATAGCGATAGCGTAGTGGTAGAGCCTTCGCACAAAGAGGAGGCATTCCTGGTTTGAGCTCCACCATTCCCCTTCCCATTTTCTGTAGGAAATCTGTGCAGAAAAACAACTCCTGGCATTTACCTTTTAAATTTCAGTAAAATGCATTGAAATGGCCTATGTAGTAGGGAACAATATTTTATATATATATATATATATATATATATATATATATATATATATATATATATATATATATATATATATATATATATAAGAAGGTGGAATGGTCATGCATACTGATAAATGCATACGTAACATATCTTAAGCAATGTGAAGCACTGCTAAGCAAAGTTTACTAGTATTAACCACAGTTAAGTATAAGTGCTCATAGCTTAACACTGCTTTAACTAGCGCAATGGCTTGTGTGGAGCTGCGCATCGCGCCAACTAGCGCAAACAAAACATGTTTGCGTGGAGCTGCACACTGTGCTAACTAGCGCAACGTCGGGCAACATCGGGCAATGTAGAGCAACGTTGAGCAACGCTGGGCAAAGTTGAGCAAAGTCGGCTAAACACAGCCACACCTCCTAGCCAGTCTGGCCAGTAGTAAAATAAAAAGCAATGACAGGCCTCGAACCCAGGATACTGTGCACAATAATCACAGTACTAAACCACTAAGCCATGACAGCTTTACATATGGATGCATTTCCAACACACTCATATATATAAATGGAAGTTTACCCATTGCTAAGCAGGTTTGATTTAGCTGAGATTTTTCAAAACCGGCCAATCACAAATAAGTGCGGGAAATGAGGCATATTTAAGCTCCATAGGTGGGAATAATTGCCATAACTGGTTGTAGCTCCCATCTGCAGACAGTATGGCTGGTGTAGGAGAGGGCTCTTATTTTTGAGTGCAACGGTGGGTCATTGAGGATCAAACATAATGGTTTGGCTCCTCGTCCATCATCATGATGCAAGACTCCTGCAGGGCCAGTTTCAGGGCACTGAGTACAAAACGGAAGCCTGGAACCATCTAGCACTTGATCTCACAAGTGCAACAGGCGTCCCTTGGACTGATGAGCAGGTCAGACACCACTACTCAGACCTGAAGAGATGCAAGGAAGACCAACTGAACCAGTGGATACAGGAGGCCTGTGAAATGGAAAATACCCCACTACTGAGTATGTAGCCATGGAATGAAGTATGTAAGAATTGCTTTTGTAGTCTATATTATGGATAGGTATGTCTTAATATCCCTTCATTTACTTCACAGCTGCAGGTGTCCATGCTGTGAATCAGCAAGCCTATGCAGATAGGCTGCTAAGGCTGTGCCACCAGGCAGGTTAATAATTATTCTGCATGTGTTGTCATATAAAAGAAGTGAGAGAGCCTGATAAAGAGTGTTGTAACCCATTAATAAAGGTATAATAAGTGTTGAATAACTTCTCTGCATGTACTGTTATATAAAATAAGTGAGACAGCATGAAAATGTGGTGTAACCTATTAATAAAGGTATAACATGTCTTGAATAAAGACCTCTGCATGCACTGATATATCAAATAAATGAGAGAGCCACTAGAAACGTGTGTAATGTAATTAATAATGGTATAATTCCTGGAGTGTGTCCGTGTCACTTTCTTCGATATGTTGTTGTACCCTTGCATTATAGAAATAGCACTGTTGTATTAAGCGCAGTCAACCCACAGATGGGTAGGCCCATATAAAGTGGATGAAGGGAGTGCCAGTAGCTGTTAAGCATATATACAGTCTTCAACTGTTGGTTCATGGCCGGCATGTACAGGTTAATCTGGTACATGAGTAGCTTGTTATTTTGTTCCCCAGAAATGTCAGCGTGCTGCTAGAAATGTAGGGGGCTGTCAACATATACCTGATAATGTCACCTGAACACATCCAGATATCTAGATATATAAATATAAATGAAATATATAAATATGTAGCAGTAACATCTGCATCCAGGACAGTCTGTATGTCAGATACAGGTCAGGTATATCAAGAACTAGCAAAACCCATTTTACAATTAATGGACATTGCCTATTGTAATAATACATATAGGGGATATATAACTGCAGTGAGTAGGAATGTAGTGTAAACTTATAAGTATATATAAGTTGTTAATAGAGGTATCTTTTTACACCCTACTGTATGTGCATAAACAATGCAATTCCACACCTCAATGGGTATGTCTAATCTCATAACATTTGTTAGGACACATGTCCTATTGGTTTATAAATATCTGCATTTACTATGATGCATGTGCCCTGTTCACATACCACAATCTTGGTGGCCTGTTGCCACCAATCAATCCTGCATGCTGTTGGAATGTCCACTGTTGTTCTATATATGCATGTGTTATGCTTGCTGTTCAACTGTTTGAACTCTGGTGTGTTGGGTTAATGGGAATACTACTGTATGCTGTTACAACTAAATTGGAATGCTGTTGGCTATTACTAACCCATATTGTCATTAAATCCTCCTAAACATAGAATGTATGGGAAGGCCCGTCCCAGTGGACCCACCTGTCCCACCTCAGCTGGCGATGGCACCTGGCACCAGCAGGTCTGGTGCCCAGCCCGGGACCTCCTCCTCCATTGGTCCTGTGCCACCTTTGGGTGGAAGCACTGCAGGGGATGGGGCTCGTCCCCCCGTGCAAGCATGGCCGGAGGAGGGCCACCTATCACCCTCCAAATGGTCCGGGCTGTGGTGCGTAGGGAGATCGAGCGTTCAGTCGCTGATCCTCTATGCCAGCTCAAGGCAAGAGTAGCATGACTCACGGGTGAGCCTGCCCCTCCTATGCAGCCCCCAGCACAGACACCCTCCAGGCTGTGAAGATGCAGTGGTGACTGCCCATGGGTGGGGATCTCAGTTCCACTGTTGCCATCTGTGGGCTCATGGGCTTCCAATTTCCAAACATCCTTCCCTGTCAATGGTGTTCACCCACCCCATGTGTCATATTCCGCCCCTATATGCATCTTGTTTGTCTTGTCTCTTTACCTTCCCAACCTACCTCCCAAAATATACCTACTTCCCCTACCCTACATTCCACTCTCACCTGAAAAAAGGGCAATCTGCTCCCACAAAAATAAATACGCCCCATACATAGCTACCCATTTTGCATACATGTCCGCTGGACACATAAACTGAAATTTAATTGGCAGTACAACATACTTCGTTGTCCTCACCCCTCTCTCAGGGGTGGAAGTTTTCAAATTTCCCTCCAAATTACTAGTATATGCAAAGCTGTTGCTGTTAAAGAAATGGGCAGCTATGGACCTTCCCTACACCTGTCCTGCACATTCCGATCTGTTTTCCCTACTGTCTTTCCCTCTTTGTGCCCCCCTTTTAATCACTTTCCTATCTCCCCATTTTCTTTTATTTCAAAGAAATGAGTGTGGGGGTTAGAATGAGTAAGCACTTTTAAGCAGTAGTTAGCGGGTTTGCACGAGTGTGCACTTGTGTACACTTAGCTAAGCATTGCTAAGCGTCATGCAAACCTGCTCAAACCCGCTTACAACTGCTTAAAAGTGCCTTAGTCACCCTTCATATGAGGGGCCTTGTTCTGCTCAGCAGCAAAATAAAACACCACTGTCAGTCTCAAACCACAGATCTTGGACACCCTAGACTGCATGAAGTACCACTAAGCCACAGTAGATATACAGCAAGTTGTTGCTGAAATATATATATCATGCATCAGAATGAGTGAATGTAAAGCAAAGATAGGAATGCCATAATACAAAACCTGTTCTGTGGAACTTTGCCAGCAGTTGTTGTGGAATTGCATTACATGACTGCGATAACAGAACCAGACATTCTAGAAGTAAATAATGTTACAGCAGCACTTTACAACTCCCACACAGTATCATAGCAGGACAATCCCACCCAAATGTACAAAATACCAGTGTGTTCAAGGTACAGCAAGGATGTAGGTAGGCATACTCAGTACTGGAATTGTCCAGTTTTCATGAGCATCCTGTGATAATGTCAACAAAAGAAAAAGCACAAACTGTGCAGAAGTGAGTACATTAATATCCACAGTACAGCAGTTTCCAAACAGTTCATGTGCCAAATGAAAACATCTCAATAACTACGTATACATGGCAGCTAATTGTATAAGTAGAAAAGAAACAACATACTCCCATGTATCTTGTGTTAGCATTTGTAGGGGTGAGTACAGTTCTACACTGTCAACTGTGTACTGGAAGTGGCAACATTCAGGTCTGAGTACAACATTCAAATCATTGGCTACACCCCTAGCATCATTTATGAGAAGTGTACCAACCTTCTGAATTACACAACGGTGTCCGCAGCAAACAAGCATGGTCCCCACTTCGGAAAGCTGAAAGGGCTACGCCTACCTGACTTAGCAATTTATAGCATTGGGTTGCTATGACAGTGAGTACTGCAAGTACCACACAGCAGGCTGCATGCAATTGCCAAATGGTGGCCATCAACTGGTGCAGAGGCCATCACATGCACATGTGCAGATACGTATAAAAGCAGGCTGTACTTGCTGTCCACACATGCAGTCATTTCATTGCAAGTATGGAGGGAGAGAGAGAGAGAGAGAGAGCGATAGAGAGAGACGGACGGGCGCTGACAACAGCAGCAGAATAAAAGAAAAAAGATCAACAAAAAATATATTGAAAGAAAAAGTAATATATTGAAAAAAATAAAAACTAAAAGAATATATTGAAAAATAAAAAAACATATTGAAAAAATATATATATTAAAAAAATATATTGAAAAAAATTATATTGAAAAATAAATAATATATTGAAAAAAACATATTGAAAAAAAATTATATTGAAAAATAAATAATATATTGAAAAGAAAAAATTATTATATTGAAAAAGATATATATCTCGAAAAAAGTCCTAAGCTATAAAAAGAAAAGTTATTACAAAATGCACAAAACCGACAAATACGAACACATACAAAGGAAAGGTATGTAACAGCTATGTATTTACTGGCATGTAGTAGATGTTTATGAAGAGTACTCTGCATAGTTTGAATCATCCATATGTGGCAGCAGTACATATCTATGCACAGATGCCCTGCATAACGACTAGCATGGAGATCTCAGTGTGTAGCTGTGTGCAGTGGGATATGACTGTGACATATGTAGTTCAGCATTAAATGTCAAACATCTTATCCATGTTATCTATGTTCTGTACAGTAGTGTGTACAATGTCTGTTTGGGGGAGTAGTGCATACGGTTATATAAACATGGATGTGACAGACTAACAAATGCATGATAGTCATATTAATGTGTAGTTTAGCATTGGCAACAGTTGTACCAGGCTAGTATGCTAATCTAGCATTTGCAGCTATATATACACCCTCTAATATTACTGTGTGCTCACATGTGGCACCTGTTTATGTTGCAGCAAGGCCCAACAGGTCAGCCGTGAGGTACACAAACTTACAACAGTGTGGACCATGTGTGTGTATGGCACACACATACGGAGAGATCTGTCTGTGTCAGATATATTAGCATCTGTACATGTGCATAGAACAAGGGACATACGCAACTGTTTGTGAAGGGTGGACATACATATGTTGTTGAAGGTTGTTATGTGCATATTTCTATGTAGGTTGTAGTGTGTGGCAAACAAGACAGCATACAGTGCTGGTATATGACATGTGGTGGTTAAACGCTGTGGGTATGATTCGTCAGGTTTGCAATGTTGCAGCCAGTGAGGTCTGCTAAAACTACATGGGCTGAGAACACCTTCAATGCATTCTGCACAACACTGTGCAATATTATGACATAACTGTATACCTCACAACCTTCGCATAATTGATAGCCCACCATGAAAGGTGGACTGTATATGTGCTTATATGTATATCTATATGTACACCAATGGACGTTTATATGTATGTGTGTGTTTGTGTGTGTGTGTGTGTGTGTGTGTGTGTGTGTGTGTGTGTGTGTGTGTGTGTGTGTGTGTGTGTGTGTGTGTGTATATATATATATATCTAGAAAGAGAGAGAGAGAGAGAGACAGGGTCATATTTACTGCAACAGATGCCTGGTGACAAAGCCATGGACACAAGCACAATGTTTACACTGCATTGGCATCCCTTCTTGCAAAAACTCTGTACCCATTAACTACCACATAGGTGGTAGTCTGTCTAACACTGAAGGTGTGATAAGACACCATGGGACACAGGTGGACAGTAGTCTCCCCTTTGATAATCACAGTGCCACACTAGTCATATCATCTGTCTACGTGGCACACATAATCACAAAAGGTCTGTCATCCAGGGAAACATAGGTCAGTGTTCCTCTCTACTCATCACACATAAAGCCCATTATAGAGTACAATGCCCCATGTGGTATGTACCTCACAAGACATGTACAGCAACTGGAAATGACACAGATATACCTCACAAAGAGTAATACCGGCCTCAAACAGATGCCCTATGCAGACCGTCTCACAAACCCACAGCTAGACTGTGTCGCATACCGCCTACCCAGAGGTGACCTCTGCCTAACATGCTAAGCTATGTCAAACCCAGAGCTGTTGGACATGCTCCACGTAAACAGATCACAATCCTTACAAGCTACACGCTCTATGGACCTAAACCTTGTGACCTCAATAAACAGCACATGCTGGAGGGATAGATTCCTATCTCAGAGACATCCCATACTCTGGAACAAACCACCTATCAATAGCAAACAAAGCTACTAATTAGCAGTTGTCATAAATAATCCTGATGATTGTATGGGAGATAGGCAATACACCCCGGGAATCACCTCTGTGGCTCTGCTTGACAGGGCCACGTGAAACGTACTTACCTGTGTGTCAAAGGCCAGGGTAGCATATGGCTAGACTTCTATAGGCCCTAGGGCCAATATCCTATTACCTACCTATGAAGCAATACACACCCACATGTACTTGTTGCAATAATTGCTATGTGAGGTTGACTGAGTGTGATGGTGAATGTATTGGTGAATGTGTCAGAGTTCTGTATATGTGTGATAGCTTAGTGGGAAACTGTTTCTGTCATGGTATTATGTGTCCTAGCTGTGATCCCAGCAAAAGATGTGTATGCAATTGCTAGGCAGAAAAATCAGTATGCCATATGGTCCAACATAGTCCCTTGGTGTTGACTGGGGTGTCCCATTGTAGGCTAAAGCAGTACATGTATGCTTATTGAGTGTTACTGCTGGTGAATCCAACTCCTGTATGAACTGTAGTACAACCTGAAGCTGTATGCCTACACAGCACAGTATGGTGTATGTCCCCATTTCTTGGAACCACTGTTTTGTGTGTTCCCTGTAGTCCTCACAGATTACATACCTCAGGCATAAGGCTTTGTAACTACTGACACTCAGTACTGTATGGTACACAGGTAAAGGTCATCTGGATTGCCATATCTTTGTGTCTGGTATGTATGTCTGATGTGTGTGTGGGTATGCCTGTATGATGGCCTTGGTCATATGTGTGTTACAGGATATAAGTGCGTATCTAGCAACATGTATAGTCTAGTACAGCAGTATGCCACCTATATTAACGAATGTGCACATATGTTAGGCAGGGGTTTGCCATTAACGACTAGTGTGGTATACTGGTAATACTGTAACTGGACTTTACAATCATTGCAATGGAATACATATTTCTTGATGCATTAGCTTGATATATACCTCCTGTGGCTAGGTGGTGCATTGTCACATACAGTGTGCCATGTACTGTTGTATAGTCTTACATACTGGTTTATCTTTGTTGCTGTGCAAAACATGGTTTGATATATAGAGTGTGCCAGGCACTGTCAGGCAGTTGTGGGCTGAGCACCGATATGTGGTATTGAAAGTGTGTATCCTCTGACAGCCAATAGGTTACTATATATGGCAGTTAATTGATATCTGTACTTTAGAATGTTAAGTGTGCCACATGACTTGCTCACACATATTGTTTCATTGTCTTCCAGGGTAATGGCCCACCATCGTAACCCCACCTAAAGCCCGGCAGAGGAGGAACAGATAACAACAAGTCTGGTGCAGCATTATGCCCTGCTGTTCTCCAGAACAAGCCAGGACCAGCATGAGCAGACTGCACTGTGGCAAGATCTTGTCCATAGGGTAAATGACATAGGCATGCATAACCGGACATATCAGCAGGTACGCCATCACTGCAGTGATTTAATTAGACATGTCCGGCAGCGTGCATCAGATATCCATAGACAACAGCTTGCCACAGGTGGTGGGGTAGCCATCCATCCCCCCCCTCACCAGAGTGGAGGAGCTGCTCCTGAGCCAGGTGGCTCTTGGCCAACAACAACAAGTAACATGTATCATCATGGAGGCTGGAGCCACCCAGCAAGTTGACATGGAGCGTGCAGGTAACATGGCATAGCTGTTGACTACTGTTACCTCTATTGGTAGAGCATGCTCATGTGAGATGTGTACTGTGTAGTTAGAGGATGTGGTGCCTAGTGTTGTGCAATACTAATAATTAGGAATGTAATCTGTACGCCTGTGATTGTCCTATACCTATGTAAGATTGCAAACACACAGTAGCAATGCCACAGTTGTTGCCACTGACAAAATGTCTCATATCCTTGTAGCTCCCTCTAGTGTGACAGCAAGGCAGCAGACCCATGCTGGTGAGTGTATTCTACATTTAATATTGCTAATTAACTGTGCATGTCATAGGTGAGCTGTAGGCCATGTACATGTAACACACCTATGCATAATGCATGCTGTGCATGTTTGCTGTGAGACTATACACATCCCAGTAACGTGGGTATCTGCCTAAAACACATACAATACACAGAGCATCCCACACAATTGTGGCAACACTGTAGTGGACATTGGATAGGCAGAGGCGATACACATGCACACAACATACACAACTTTGTCATACGCAGTACACGTTCACATGCTACACATGGAGTATTCAGACACCGGCTATAAGGTCACACTCCAGTATCCCAAATGTCATCCACACAGCACACATAATATACTTGAGGGGTAGATGCCTCTCATGTGGCTGTGTGACACTCTTCATCACATAACACATTCATGTTAGGCAATGCCCACTATTGGGCACCATACAAACCCATGTAACAACTAGCTGTGAAATGGTGAATGTAGCCATGGTACAGCAGTTCTGGTACAGCATGGTATGTGCCGGTCTGGCACACATTAGGAGTGACCACATGATGCTGCATGATGATGGCTAATGGTACTATACCCCATCCAGTTACAGTGACCACAGTACTACACATAGCATTAACTGCTATGCACCTCAATGTTGTGTGTGTGCAAACATATGCACCGATACACAATATGCATAGCAATCACCATTTGTACAAAGTGACACATATATGTCTTGTAATGCTATTGATTGTATAGGTCACATGGCACACACTGTGTATGTGTGATGTTTAATGTTGCAGTTGTGTTGTAGCATGCCATGTCATGGCTGGCACTGGCATGTCCACAATATGTCCTACACTCGCCATAACCACTGTACAATGCCTATGTTGAGCAATGGTATTCCATCAGGTATACATGCACCACTCATCCTGTGTGTATACATAACATGCATGTGCTAAACCTGTCCACATTTATTTGCTAAAGACACAGACACTCTATTCAGAAATGGATATCTATGTGACACACAGATACACATCCAGCAATGGTATGTATACCTGTGAGTGATGGTGCACAGGACATTTCAGGGCTTTTAATACTTACACAGCAATGTTGTGTCCATGTACACTCCAGGGTGAGGCCAGTCACTGAACAACAACACACATGCATCAAAGCCATGTATACTGTCATTAGCAAGGACTGTCTACACCCGCACTGCATGCTTTTGAGCAACACACGTCCTGCATGCTGACACGTGTGATATAACTGTTTGCCTTGTGATACTGTACCCCACCATCACCCGCTATTGAGTACATTCTGGATTGCTGGTGGTGTGTGTGTGTGTGTGTGTGTGTGTGTGTGTGTGTGTGTGTGTGTGAGGAGTGCATTTGTGTGCATGTGTGCATGTGTTCATGTGTGCATGTGTTCATGTGTGCATGTGTGCATGTGTGCATTTGTGCATGTGTTCATGTGTGCATGTGTGCTTGTCTGCATACGTGCATGTGTTCATGTGTGCATGTGTGCATGTGTTCCAACATCATGTACAGGTTGTAAAGTGTGTTTCCTGTCTTTCTCTCACAGGTGCTGACTTTGGGCTGGTTCACTGCAGCAGGGAAACTGATGTCACTGAGCAAAATAGTGATAATGATGATAGGTGTGTTGAGGCACAGGCATGTTGCCAGGACAGTGTGGTATCCATGGCACATGCATCCTGACACAGCAGCCATACCCAGATATCTGGAAGGGTACCACATAGGCAGATGTCCAGGGGTTCTCGTTGGAGCACTGCTGCTCATCATGCCACTGGCAGATGTGCCACAGGTCTTACAACCTCACGCATGTTCCAGGCTGTCATGGAGGCACAGGCACATATGGGACGGTACACCAGACAGGGACTAAGGGTACAGAGCACACATAACACCACCATAATTGACAGTGTCTGTGACCTAGCTGGTGCCATCCATAATTACACTGAGGTCACTGATAGACGTTAGGAAGAGACATTAGATGTCCTCCGCAATGTCATGTCCACGTGTCAGGACAATGCGGGAAGGTTGAGTCATCAACGTGGACGTATGCCAGCAACATCAGCAGCTGGCAGTCGCTGCTGACGTCCCTCAAGCCACAGCTGCTCCCGTAGTGCCAGCAATGTTGGGGTGGGCTGTCCATAGTACGTCCTAGAAGACTACGTGCACATGGCTCTGGACAGTCCCAGCAGGGACCTGGGTCCAGTGTACATCCATCTACCTCTGGGGATAGTACCCAGTCTGGCTTAGTACCTGATAGAGTCAGTAGCACCCTTGCCAGGCACAGGTACCATATCCATGGCCAGAGATGGTGATCTGTAAAGCCTCGCAGGTACAGTCTGTGGCTGTCCCACAAATACCTGTATATGGCAGCCACATGGTGGAACTGCGTGCATGCAGACACACAAACACATAATCCAGACACCTAGGGCTAACACACACCCACACACATTACATCAACATTGGCCCATAGCAGTATTCTTGCCTCTTAAACACACACACACACACACACACACACACACACACACACACACACACACACACACACACACACACACACACACATGTCAATTGGATGGCTCACTGTAGGCCACTGGCAAACCAAGAACACACCCTGTGCATATGATGAAACCTGTGCCACCTCCTGTCATCTGTAACATCGATGCAGGAGCAGGCTACCATGGTGCTGATGCACAGGGTGTGTTTATAGCAGTATAGCAATGTTAGCATGTTGTCAGCAGTAGAGTGTTATGATATGCTTGAAGGTGTAGCTGAGCAGGCATGATGCATTAAAGCTATGATTGTCATTGTAGTGTTGTTTACACCAGTGTTAGTTCCAATAGTGTATTGTCCGCCCACTTGCCACTTGGCTGATATGTGCAGTACTGGCAGCATGTGTTAAGAGAGTGGACAGTATGTGTGGGATGTGTGTAGCACAGATTTGCAGGTGTACAGTTGTGAACATGGTGGAGGTGCATTGTCTGCATGTACGTGCAGAGTGGACACATGTGCAGGATGACATCCTCTGTATTACACAGTAACACTCCATAGTTTCTATTGGTGGCCAGTATGCATTGTACTACACACATTTCGGAACCTGACTACACATATGTGTATGACATGGTTTGACACTGTGCTGTGGGTGATACTGTTACTATCTGTCATTGTTTTGCATTTTGGTAGTATACATAACTTCAACAGCCTGATCATAACCAATCGTTAGATGATGTCTTGACAACTGACACACAGATGTAGGACTCACAGCAACATTTGGATCCTTCAGGTACAATACCATGCTAGTAACCAGTGGTATTCACCTGCACCCATTACTGAGACCACTCCTGTTTGGCATATAGCTCTCTTAGGTACAAGAAATCACCTTAGGGATATGTCCATCCACGTCTGGTAATGCATACTGTGGCCTATAAGTCATTCTCCAGGTGGCACACACATCCTCCACAAGGGTATCATACAGATACCTGCTGTCAAACCCATGCTGTAAAGCTATAAGCCAAACTAAGCATAGTCATCCACCATTACGGAACATAGTAGCCCCACAGTACCATATAGGTAGTAGCCACCATGATGAACAGGTACGGATGTGTACATGCAACCTAGTGTTACGTCATCTCTCCTTTGATAATCACATTTCCTAAGGAATTTTGAAATCCCTCGGTGGATCACATAAGCAATAAGGAGTCTGCATGCATATTCACAAAGGTTGTTGTACACCTATAATGAATAGTCATCATTGACAGACTTTGCTGCATTTCAACAGGTCTGACATATACCTCGGCCATAAACCCTCACTCACACAATTCAATAGAAACCGTAATGAGTGTGTGTGACATGGATGACCTAGGCCAGGGATCACTGCAGTGGCTGGCCTTGTCACAAGCATACAGATGTGACCTAAGGTCTGGGAAGCAGCAGCACAGTCTGGCAAAGATGACAGCTGTGTTCTTGGAGAAAGTAGGTTTCCCACACATGCAATAATTGAGGTAATATGTACGTATATGTATTTGCCACACAGCTACCTCACATGTGCAATGCATACTGATATGTCATACAGTAGTAAAAGCAAAACCTACAACACATTGACCAACAGTGTCACACACATAGAGCACACACACTCACCAAGTGCAGGATTCAACCCCCTACCTAACTACTTCATGACACTAGAGGAGTACGCATTAACACGATGCATTATACACATTACTGGGAGGTCTCTTTTCCACAGGTATATTTGTAGGATGGTGACATCATCAGACTTGACAAAGATAAGTATACCACTTGTAAGGTGTTCTACTACCCTACAAAAAGTTGCACCTCTCCAAGGTAATTACACACAAATACACACACACACACACAGACACACACACACACACACAGTTGTCAAGTACAGGATTCAAACCCCTACCTAATTACTTCATGATACTAGAGAAACACACATTAACACGACATGCTATACACATTACTGGGAGTTCTCTTTTCCACAGGAATATTTGTAAGATGGTGACATCATCACACTTGACATAGATATGTATGCCACTTTTAAGGTGTTCTACTCCTCTCCAAGGTGATTACACACAAACACAAGCACACACACACACACACACACACACACACACACACACACACACACACACACACACACACACAGTTGTCAAGTGCAGGATTCAACCCCCTACCTAACTACTTCATGATACTAGAGGAGTACGCATTAATACGTCGTGCTATACACATTACTGGGAAGTCTCTTTTCCACAGGCATATTTCTAGGATGGTGACATCATCAGACTATAGAAAGTGGGTTACATTAGTTGACATTAGGTGCGCTACACAGAAGGAATGTCTAAACACTTTGGCCATGTGACCATCAAAGGGGCGTTTGCTATCTACCTGTGTCCCCAGGGCCATAATGACTTTCTTCGTACATACTGGATTACCACCTATGTGGTAATTTGTGTGCACATTGTTTTACCCAAAGGGGATGACTATGCATTCATTGGCATTCAGCTTGAGGGCATTGTTTTGACACCAAGTATCAGTCTCTGTAAGACACTTCTGGAGGATGTCTGTGTCAGCCATAGAGTCGATTATGGACCACAGTTAGCAGTCATCTGCAAACCTGTTCAGCCATACAACTCCCATGCTTGCCTGTACCTCTGAGCAGTATCTACTGAACAGGTGTGGTCCCAGGACCAAGACCTGTGGGATGTCATTTGTGACTAGCTTAGAGTCGGACATAGCACCCACAAACTCTGAACATGTGTGTTTGATCTGTGAGCCACTTGGCCACCCATCCTGTGACATAACTGTTAATGTTCAAGCTGGTATGCTTGTCCATGATGACAGAGTAGGGAATGGTGTAGAAAGTCCTTAGTGAGGTCCAGGTGGGCTGTGTGGACTACTTTCACCTCCATCTATGTCCTTGGTAACTGAAATAAGTCAACTAGGTTTAGGAGCCAGGATCTTCCTTTAACAAGGTGAAGATGTGTAGTGTCCCGTGTCTGAAGGTCCCCAATGTCTATGTTTATGGGTTCCATAACAATTTGCTCAATAGCTTTGTAGACCAGGCTGAGTAGACATATAGGGCAATGGTTTCCAGGTTCTGTTATGGCATCCCCTTTGTGGAGCTGGATGACTGTTAGTGTATGCCATTCTTTGGGTACATATCCTGTGGTACACGAGTCTGGACAGTGGATGAAGGTGAGGGTATAGTTCCTTTTGGGCCTAATGTAAGACGCAGCCTGGGACACCATCCAGCTCCATTGATGCTGTGTTCTTAGCTTTGGAGAGGGCTGTCTTTACCTGCATGTCTATGACGTCTGGGGCTCTGCATCCTTCTGTGATGGACACAGGGCCATTTGGGAGTGATGGGGGGAGTTTACACTGAACTTGTCCCCCTGGATGTGAGCAATGAAAGTTGGTTCAGTGTATTTCTGTCCATTTTTCAGTAGCTGACAGCATATTTGGAAGTTGACACCTACATGTCTGGTATAGCTACCGAAGGCATTGTGGTTGTTATTCTTACATTCCTTGGCTATTTGCCTTTAGAAACTGTCCTGGGATTATTTTATGAGCAATCATTGTTTCTTCCTAATAATGATCAGCGATGCCTTTCCTTTAGAGAAGTTGGCTCTATCGTGTGTTTGTTTCCTCCTTCTGTTGTCTAGCTTATTTATGGGCAACAACCACCTGATTGTTGTCTTATTTTTGGAGGAGTGCATCTTGGATTTATTTGTGATGTCTCCTTCCATGCATCACTGTAGATGCTCATAGGATGCACTTGTAAATGATTCGGCAGATTGTATACCATTATCCTATAGCAAGAGGTCTTTGGAACGTTCCACTTTGGTCTTGGGAAGTGTGCAGTTTGGTTTTGAATATGTCTTCACAGTGGTTTCATTGACTGGGTGGGGGGGCATGATGTGGATGTCCAGTGTGATTACTTTATGATCTGATATTACCAGCGTGGGTTTTATCTCTGTTGTGGAACACTGGTAACCCATGTTGGTGATGATCATGTCCAGTATGTTGTCACGTCTAGTGGGCATGGTGACCAGCTGTTGCAGGGTGTTAGAGTTTTTAAACTCTAGGAAACTTTGGGCAAAGGACGTTGTACATGAGTAATTCTTCCACTCAATGTTTGGGTAGTTGTAATCTCCTCATATAATGGTGTTTGATAGGACCTTTGTCTTTTCCATTTTTCTCAGGAATACTGAGTGAGGTTCCTGAGAAAAGGTATGTGATCTATAGCAGGCTACAATCTGATGAGCAGCTTTGCTCAATGTTAGTTGCACTTGCATGATCTCCAAGGCCTCATGCAGTGCCACTAACCTGAAGGTATGGGTATCCATAAGGAAAATGGGTACACCCCTTCCTTTTGTATTTCTCTGGTGGTTTTGGGTCTGAACGTCAGAGGGATTGTGAGTGTTTTACGTAAAGCATGTCCAACATCTCTGTGTTTGACATAGCTTTGTATGTTAGGCAGGGAACACCTCTGAGTAGGCGATTTGCAAGGGAGTACGGATGGAACATTTTCAGGTGGTCTGTGTATGGCATGTATTTCAGGCTGCTAATGTTCTTTGTGAGGTATTGCTGCAGGCTTTCCAGTTGTTGTGGTTGTCTTGTGAGGTACATAGCAAAAGTGGTGTTGTACTCTATTATAGTTTTAGTGAGTGATGAGTAGAGGGGAACAATGTCCTCTTCTATTCTGCATGAGACACATTTTGTGATGAGGTGTGCCACATAGCAGGGTTTCCTGACTACTGTGGGAATGTGATTATCACAGTTGTGTCCACTGTCCACCTGTGACCCAAGGTCTCTTGTCACCCTTTCAGTGTGAAGTATACTACCACCTATGTTGTAGTTCTTGGCTACAGAGTTTTTAACAAAGGGGATGACAATGCACCTTTTGGCATTGAGCTAGAGCCCATGGCTTTGACAAAAGCAATCTGTCTCAGTGAGGCCCTTTTGTAGGGTGTCCACATCTTTAGTGTTTACAATTATGGCTCCTAGTTTGCAGTCCTCTGGAAACTTCAGTAGCCACAGACCTTCCACGTTAAATTTTTCTTCAGGGAAGTAGATACTACACAGCCTGGGATGTTATCTGGTCCCATGGCTGCTGTGGTACTGGCTTTGGAGAGTGTTATTTACCTGTGCAGCCATGATAACAGCAACTTTGCAGTCTTCCATTATAGAGATGTGCTCTTTAATGGGTGAGAGGGGGGTAAAGTTAACACTGATCCTATCTGCCAGGATGTTGGCAATATCAGTTGGATCTGAAAATTTAGTGCCATTGAGCTGTAACTCAGAACAGATCTGAGTGTAGCCATAACATGGACCTGCCTGTTGGGCAGAGATCTCCTGAGTAGACAGTATGCAACAGAGAACAGATTGGGTTACATTCAGTCTTGTTGCATGGTGCAACTATTTGAGGCCAGTAATCCTCTTGTTCAGGTACTTCAGTGGTCTTTCTGGCTGCTGAATGTGCCTAGTCAGATTCATCATAAGTGTGTTGTGGTACTCTCTGGCGGGTCTGATGGCTCTTGAGTAGTGGAAACCTCCTTTGACCTACATGCACGGACCTTGGCAGTTTGTGTGAACGCATAGCATGATTTTCTGACCACTTTGTGAATGTGTTTCTGTAAGTAGAGATGACTATCCACATTTGTCTATAGATCCCTTATTATCACATCCGTATTTAGCCTGTGTGTGAGAATGCCCAGTATGAACTTTCAGTATGTTGTTGCCTGACATTTACTTCATTTATTAAAGTGTGTGGGCATGCCCAGTATGACCTTTCAGTGTGATGCTGAATGAAATCCACTACATTTGATGGAGTGTGTGAGCACGCCCAGTATAGGCATTTATACTATATGTGTATGGCAAATCAAGTTGTATTTTTACAGCAGGGCTCACCTTTGTGTCATAGATCAACAGGGATCATGCTGTGCCTGCAGGGCTTCCATCAGACACTTTGCATAGACTTATCAACATTTCTACATACGGGGGCACAGCAATTCTTTGTATATTTCTACCCGGGGGCACACCTAATTGTTACTGTGGGTGTACATAGGATGAGGGATCCACCTGACAGTTATACACATTTGCTATGCCTGCACTGCTATGTACGGTACACCATTTCAGTCTGTACTGTTGCCTATCGTACTGGCTTGAGGCTTACTACTGTGCTACAGATCCTAGCATCCAATGTCACATATATTAGATTGCAACTTCATAGCCTACACAACCCACATCATACCGCCTGGCCTGATGTTCTCTGTCTGCATAGGCTTGTGGGGGAGTTTACCCATATGCCTCTTTAGGGGCATGATACAGCATTTCTTTGTGTTTGCATTAGTGTACAATTGTCCTGCTGTGTCTGTGCCACTGAAATGCTATCATGGCTTAGTGGTTCAGTACAGTGACTATAGTGCACAGTATCCTGGGTTCGAGCCCTGTCACTGCTTTCTATTTTCATGCTGGGCAGACCAGACTGCTTAAGGAACAGTAAAGCAAATATGAGCATGTTTACCTGACGTTTCTCAACTTTGCATGACTTTGCCCGACTTTGGCCAACATTGCTCAACGTTGCCCAACATTGCGCTAGTTAACACGGGCAATTTTGTTTACATATACTAAATATTGGTAAATACCGCTTAGCACTGCTTTATATTGCTTAAAACATGGCAGTCATGCCTCAGGTGGTGCTGCAGCGTTGCCTGTGTCGGATGCACATACTACACTCCCTGTACATGTTTGGAAACAGGTAGTGTCAAGTTAGGCATCCCTTTTATTTTATGTGCGAGTCAGAGAGAGGTATCATTTCCAGGGTTCCTACTGAGCCAGTGTATGTGCTATGCATTGCCTCTTTGCCAAGGCCAAGGCATACTGGGTATGCCTCCTTCTGCCTACTGGGGCAGGCTCAGGTTGTTCCTCCTCTGAGTCACGCTGTGCCTGTGCAGGCCTTGGCAATGGTGATGGGCTGTTTGGCCCTGCCCCATGCTGTTCCTGCTGCAACTGTTTTCGCAGGATCATATTGTGTAGCATGGCACAAACCATGACAATTTGGGTACATGTAGTTGGTGAGTACTGCAAGGCTCCACCAGATGTGTCCAGACACCGGAACTATGACTTGAGCATCCCAAACACACGCTCAATTACATTATGTGTTTGTGCGTGTGCCTCATTATGGAGTTCTTGTTCAGGTGTGTGTGCATTTCTGATGGGTGTCATCGGCCACGGCTTCAGTGCATATCCAGCATCCCCCACTAGGTGACCGTCAGGGATGTCCCCATTGGCAAATGTCTGGTACAGCTGCATCAGATGCCAGATATGGGAATCATGGTAGCTTCCAGAACTGCCAGCACACACATTAAGTATTATGCCCTGGGCATCGCACATGACCTGGCAGTTGATGGAGTGGAAGCCCTTGCGGTTGATGTAGGCCCTACCCCGCTCACCGCCTGGTGCTTTGATGTATATGTGCGTGCAGTCAATTGCACCCCCTACCTCAGGGTATTCCTCTATTTGCTGGAAGAGATGCATATTGCTGGCCAATACCTCAAAGGAATTGAGGAAATATACATGATCACCAACATGTGCTGATATGGCATTCAGAAACTGGTGCAGTACCCTTGATGCTGATGCCTGTGAAATCCCCATCATATCACCAGTTGGTCTCTGGAAGGCACCTGTTGCTAGAATTCTTAGTCCAACACATACCTTGGTTTCCACTGAGAAGGGTTCCCCTCTGTTGGTTCTGTGTGTGAGGAGTGGCCTGCACAGCTCAACAATTTGCTGCAGGAGGTCTCTGTCCACTCTATAGCACTCCACTATCTCCAGCTCATGTAGCCCCTGGTAGGTTACCCTGGGTCTGTACACTCTTCTCTGTCTCTTCACTGTGGGTTGCTCAGCAGCATTTGCAATGGCACCACCCTCAGCATCTTGCACATGTTGCCTTATAGTAGCAATGACAGCCCCTAACATTTTTTTCTCAGTTAAGCTTTTTAAGTTTTCACTTCTCTGCAGTGTTGCAGTGTTTCTGAGTAAAACATAGGGGAATGTTGTTTGCAGAGTTTTAAGTGCTGTGCTGGGCTGGGCTAGTGTACTGCCTGTGTAACTGGCTGATTCTGATTGATTTCACCTGGCAGGTCTGCTAGTTCTCCTTGGTTAACTTCCTACTACTTCTTTTCCTTCCTTTTCCCTTTCTGTTTCCACAGGGGGCAGCGACACGCAAACAGGCGCAAACACGCGCACATGCATGCACACAGGCTTACACAGGCTTACATGGGCTTACACAGGCTTAGGCGGTTGCACATGCATGCACACAGGCTTAGACAGCCTTACACAGGCTTACACAGGTGCACACACGTGCACACAGGCTTAGACGGGTTTACATTTACAGTGTAAGCATCTTTGCAAGAAACTTTAGTGATAGCCACGGCGTACACCTTCAGTTTCTGGGTTTCAGTTCAGACAACTGTAGACATGCATCTTCCAGTCCTGAGTAACTCACAGCAAACACATGCCACTCTGCTCCAATAAGCTTACAGTCTTTGATACATACCCCCCTCATGATGTCACCTATATTCTACTCTGTTTCTCCCCTAATCCTACTCTTACACTCTAGGGACATGGTTCACATGGTAGGGAAAATTGGGATTCACTATCCTTATACTCATTTGCATATGATTGCCTACTAATTCTTGGTTATATCTCTCAGACTGAGCTTCCCCCCTTAGCAACCACTACTCAGTAGCCATGCTCTCTTCAGCCTGTCATTCACCTGCATGGCAGATGAATATATTTAATAATATGTCTATTTTTGGCTTTTATTTTTTTTCTGTTTTTTAGAGTGCCACACGTTTGCGCTGCGCTGCGCTACACTTAAACATCGGAGATTGGGAAAAAAAAATATTTTTTATTATTTTGCAACACATAAAAATGCCAATGGCCTTATATTTGGCCATTGGCATGCTTCCTCAACTGGATGCATCTTTTATTTGGAGCTGTCATAGCTCTGTTTTGCTATTTGTAAACGGTACTCAGTTACCAATGGAGTACATTTCTGCAAATAACACTACTCTTACTCGGACAGGTTAGTGTTTCCTGGATCACAAATTTACCTCATTTACATCGCTTTCAGCAGCAAATGAGGTAATTTGCATAACCTAACACTGTCCACGCAAGAGTCGTTTTAGGAGCTCTCATGCACGCCCCTGCCGGCTGTTCCTGGATCGCTCGGCAGACATATTGGCTGTCTGGAGTCTTACTCTACTCTTAGACTCCGTGCAAGCCTTCGTGGATCCGGCCCAATGTCATGGCTTGGGCACATAATTGTGCTACAGCTCTCGAAACAGGCTTTTATACTTTAATGTTCACCAAGATGCATTGTATTCTAATAGCAAGTGTCAAGTGCTTGTGTTAACTTGCTGCTTCACTTATTAAAACACTTTTTTTTGGACTCGTGAATGGCTTAGCATCTTTAATAAATGCTTTATTTTTTCCATTTTCCAAACCACTTCCTGAGTCCGGAGAGCAGATTATTCTTAAGGAAGAAATGCTTTGCACTCATTGAATCTCATCACTGTAGAAGGTGGTGGAGATACGAGCTAAATCAGCTTTTACAACAACAAACTTTAAATTTGACAACTGCAGCCAAAGCAACTTGTAACTTCATTGCATTATATTAAAGTTTTATAAGACTTTCATGGATTGACAAAACATTAATAAATAAAGAAAAAAATGTGATTTGAAGGGTTACCTCCAGAATTAGTGGCACCCTATTATTTTAGCCTCAAAACTGGGTAATTCTGAGGAATTCAATATGGTTGAGAGGTATGGACTGAACTAAACCCAGGTCTAGCCAGTAAAACAAGCCACACTGGTTGACCCCTGCCAAAGATAAACTATAAAACAGAAGGAAAACATTTCCTGTCTAGAAGTAAGTGGGAGGGTGCACATGAAAGAAAAAAGCTCCCTCATTAATCTCAACAGACAAAACAGGGAAATAGTCAAGTCTTCAAAAAAAGATAAATATGAAACTAAAATTGCCTCACCACAACACATTTTTAATCATGTCTGAAATTGTAAGGGAAACACTCAACAATGTACTGAAATGGCTGTAGATGGCACTCCCTATATGTAGACTGAAGAAATAGGAAACATGTGTGCCAATACATTCAGCTTAAATTTCACCCCCTCATCATCATTAGTCACTCCCCATAAAACACCCTCTACCATTCCTTTGTCAGTTAACACAAAAGAACAGGTCTTCACTTCATACTCTAAAGCTAGAAACACAGCATCAATGGGCCTTGATGGACTTCCAGGGTGTCTATTAAATAGCTTGAAACCTGACCTAGCAGACACACTCAGATCTCTGTTTAACCTCAGTCTCCAGACACACTTTGCCCCAGAAGAGTGAAGGATAGCAACATTCATGCCTCTGCACAAGAGACGACCATCAACTGACCTAAAAAACTGCCAACCCATAAGTCTGACTAGCTTCATATGTAAGCCAATTGAAAGGATACTCAAGAACCTGATAAACAATGATATAGGACATTTCCACACTGTAGACTTA
The DNA here is from genome assembly GCF_019279795.1 of Protopterus annectens. Lineage (NCBI taxonomy): Eukaryota > Metazoa > Chordata > Ceratodontiformes > Protopteridae > Protopterus > Protopterus annectens. Next base: position 616,829,889 of record NC_056746.1, on the reverse strand, counting down.
ACCCAGTTCAGGTTCATCAAGGGCAGGTCCTGCCTGATCAATCTGGTAGACTTGTTTGAGAAGGTCACCAAGGCCATGGATGATGGTAAGGCAGTGCATATCACCTATCTTGACCTGGCCAAGACATTTGCCACAATACCCCACTCTGGTATTATTAGATAAACTCACAAAACTGGGCTTAAACCTCTGTGTCACCAGATGGATAGCTAAATGGCTCATGGATAGGACAGATGTTGTTATAGTGGGAGAATCCGCATCCAGCAAGAGGCCAGTCACCAGTGAACTGCCACATACTTCATTGGTGGTCACCCTCCTGTTCAGGACATACTCCTCAATGTCAGGGTAAATGTATATAGCCTTGGCTGACAAAGTTTGTGGATGACTGCAAGATGGGGGCAATCATTGAGTCCCAAATGATGTTGATATCTTACAGAAATGTCTGACACAGACTAATGATTGGTGTTAGAGCCATTACCTAAAACTAAATGTGAAGATGTGAATGATAATATGCTTTGGAAAACCAAATACCCCTACAAATTGCAATATTGATAGCACACCCCTAGGAATGGACCCAGCAATGAGAGATCTGGGTACTCAGATAGATAGTAAGCTGAACTTTGACCACCATGTGGCCGTGGTAGTGAGGAAATCATTCTATGTGGCTAAGCTTATAAGAAGGTCATGGCATCCAGATCTATGAATGTCATAAATACCACTGTACTTGGCCATTATCAGACCAATAATACAGGGGTCTATATTAGTTCGGTGAAAGACAAATTCATTGAATACATCTTCAGCGAACACCAGCCACCAAAATTCACTTCAGCAAACTGCAGAATTTTTCCAGTTTGCAAACACTTGACCATCACCTCAGCTTTGCCTTTTCCCTACTGTAGTGCAATTTCAGAGTTCGTATGTATAGGTATGTGTGGGGGGTGAAGGCCCCCACTTGGGTGGATTTGATTTAGTCCATTGTGTGTTCTGAATGGTTAGTGGGTGAGTGTTTCTGAACTGTGGGAAAAATGCCATGGTTTGCTAAAGTGAATTTCAGCAGCTGGTGTTTGCTGAAGACATATTTGAGGAATACGTCTTTTGCAGAATTAATATAGAACCTAAAAGAGTACAATGGACTCTTTGTCATGTACCTCACCAGGCACTTGCAACAGTTGGAGCATCCCCAGAGGTTCCTTACAAAAAATTACAGGATATAACCAACATGTCATATGTGAACCAATTAAAGGTCCTATCTCTGTATTCAGTTTCTTACTGATTACTGAGAGGTGACCTGTGAATGACCTACAAGGCAGTCTCTGACCCAGTCCAGATGGAAATGTTGGATATCCACAAAACTAACTGCAGGAGGTTACCAGCTCCAAAGATCTAAACCTGATCTCTGACATGAATAGATAATTTTGGAGAGACAAAGACAGATATGGGTCCCAAAGACTGCCCCTCCTCTGGGACAGATTTCCTATTCACATGAAACAGAACCCTTCCCTGATCATTCTCAAGTGCAATCTTTACCAATGGATAAGAAATCACAAATTCACTCCTGGGGTGGTGCCCATGTCCCTTATGGACTGAGAAATTCTGCAAAAATTGTCAAATCCCTGCTTGCTGATCCTTGCTATCTTTCCCCTAAGGATAGAAAATTAGGTAAAATCTGCATAAAACTGGCTAGGCTTGTAAGGGCTCTTGAACCATTAGCCTAGTAATCTCCTGTGAACCTATGAAACTGGGATGCACACTTTGCAAACCACCACTGACCTAGACCTCATAGATCCCAGACCCTATTTGCATCTTTCAGTTTAGAATCTTAAACCTTACTTTACATTTTACATTTTAGTTTGTTTCTTAACATCCCACCTCATCTGTCTTCCTTAAACACTTGCCACCATTCTCTTATAACCAGGTTCTATGTGTATATCCTAGTATTCTTATCCAACTATTCTTGACTCCTAGGTTGCATAATGTCTCTAGCTCTAGCTATTACCTACTTACCAGAAAATTCTCCATACTCTTTACCATAATTTTATTTATTTTATCATATATAATGTAACTCTCCTTATCCATGTCTCATAAGTCATATCCAATGTCTGCTTGTCACATACATTGCATACAAATTGTTTACATAATAAATGTTTCATACTTTGAATATATCATGTATAATGTCCTCACAAAAGAAATTGTATAATGTTACTACAGAATAATTACCTGCTTGAATGCAAATGTCTGAACATCTAGCTGTACAATTTACCTTTGTAAATAATTTCTTCTGTCATGAGTATCTTAAACATATCTCCTGGGGTTTTTCTCCCTGGGTCCCTACTAAAAATGGAATTGCCCAGTTGTATTTTCCTAGTCAACAAAGACAAATAAACAAATGAATAAATAAATAAAATAACCAACTGATGTTTCTCCTTGTCAGTTATGCAAAGAATCAATTAGTAACAATAATCATGAAAAAAACAGTAAGATTGTTTTGTATTTAAAAATACTGCAAAAATAATCCCTGGGATTCATGAAAGCTCCATGCTCTATTCTTGCATGGTGTGGATCATGCTTGTGCAGCACAGCAGTGCACCTTGCATATTCATGAAGGTCGGCTGCTGTATAACCTGCACAGGTACAATCCATGAACAAGTGCAGGGGGTGTGTCCAAACAGAGCTCATGCAGTAAACACACCCCCTGCACTAAGGAAATGCTGTACAGCACTTTGAAAACAAATACAGTGTCAGCGAACACTGTTAACATACTTCCCAACTGAACAGATATTCTCAGAATGTCCAGATCTGTGCCTCATATGTTAGGTGTGTCCCTCCTACTGTCCTGGTAAAAAGCTGAGGCTCAAAGTCATTAAATAATGACAAACATTTGAGTCTAAGACAACACATCTTTCAAATAAGTCATGCTAATGCAAAACCTATTATTCTATCAACTTTCTAAGTTTGTAAGAGTGATATTTAAAATCTGTCCCTCTTTGTCCCCCCATCATGGTAGACTTTGTTCAGATTTTATGCTCTAAGAGGTGGAGAGGTAAGACTGTTAGCTATGTGCACAACCTTAAACTAAGAAAAATAAAACAATTATTTTATTTCCCATCCCCACTAAAGTTTTAGCATAGTTGAGTGGGTATGCACATTGTGCAGCTGTATGCAGAATAGCTTAAACATCCAAAGCAGCTAAATAGAAATATACAGCCAATGCATCCAAAGTGAGACAGCATAGTGGTTAGAGCTTTTACCCTCTATGCAGTCATTCATGGTTTGAGCCTCAGTATAATCCATTCATTTTTATTTGTGCAAGCAGCAATAAGAATTCTTTTTTTTATAAATAGGTAGTAAATAATATATATTTGTTAACCATGGTAGTGTAGCAGGTCCAAATGTGAGGTGTCAGTGTAGTAAAAATGTGAAACCCCCAAATAAACACAAGTGTCCCATACAGTATAGCCACACAAGAATATAATATAAGGAAATCAGTTAGGGGATGTTATGGAAGGTAAACATACATATTATAATATGTCATTAATGAGGAGTCAACTCCACAATCCTGATAGTCCATAAAATGAAAGCTGAACAACTCTAAATTGTGCTCAGTTAGGCTTAGCCAGTGTAAGCATTATTTAAATCTAAATGCTTACTAATAATTAGCACGGCTAAGTGGATTTGTGCACTGGTAAGCAGTGCTTAGCATATACCTCTTTAAGCAATGTTTATCTTAGCTAAGCGGGTTTGCTTGTTGCTTAGCTTAGCTCAGCATTTTCAAAATCAGCCAATCACAGCAAAGGGTGGAAATCTAGCACTATTTAGACCCCACAGGTGGGAATACAAGCATAACCAGTCGTACCTGATCAGTGCAGGCACTATGGCTGGTGTTGGTGAGGGTGTGCACTTTCGGGTGCAGCGTTGGGGCATTCAGGAGTCTAGGGTCATGGTTGGACTCTTCATAAAAGACCATGAAGGGAGACTGCTGCAGGACCAGTACCAGGGCTCCCAATACAAAGCAGAGGCATGGGACCATCTCGCACGTGACCTCAGCAGTGCTACTGTTATCCCTCGGACTGGTGAGCAGGATCAGCATGATTATGCTGACCTGAAGCATAGGAAGAGGGACCTCTTGGACCAGTGGATCCAAGGCACTCGTGCACAAAATGTCCCAGCAGTGTGTAAGTATCAGTATCAATTATTGTGTAACAAAGTCCAGCCTAAGTATGAGATGGATAGGTATGCATAAATGTTGCTCTATCTCCTGTACCGCTGCAGATGAGAGAGGTGTGAATGTAGATGCCCATGCCAGCAGGCTGGTAAGCCTGCATCGTGAAGCTGATGAGTACAAATCTAGCTTGCAGTAATCAGGGCAAATAAATAGAAAGGCTGCCAGCAGTTAGAAATGTGTTTTTTTCTGTACTGAATAAGCAAGACATTAGCAGAGTAATAGTAACGTACAGGATATAAATATATATATATATATATATATATATATATATATATATATATATATATATCAATAAAAGTGTCATTACCTCTCAATAAAACTCAAAACCCCAGACTGTTGTGTTTACTTTGGTGTGTGGTAATATGAATCTAAATGTGTACAGGTTCTGCCCAGCAACTATGGGTCTGACAGCATTAATTAATTAATTGAGGCTCATCTAACAAAGATTGTGGAGTTGTAAGACAGATTAGCTATAAGAAATGTTCCATGCACAAAGAGCTGATCCCTGAATAGTAGTGTTGTGTTAACCATTGTTTTCCATACTGTAATATGTCAAGGTATGAATATACAGTATAAAAACTATCTGCCATGCATGAATGTCAAAATTACAAGGCAGATTGTCCAAACAAGAGAGAAAACAGTCAGAAAAAAAGAACAGTTCTCCAATAGCTCATTGTGATTAAGCACGACCTTGTGGTGCCGTTTTGCACAAACAGGCATGGTTCAAATCCTGGGAGTGGTATTAAGCTGTATGCATAATGTCACCCAAGTATATGTGAATATGTGTAGAAACAGTCCAGTATTGTTAACAGAAATTTCCTCCATAGGTCTGCCAGATAAGAAAAAGTATAAATGAGCTGTAAAAAGACTGTAATTATACACTGTGTACAACACCCACTGTCCAACCCCAAGGCTGCAAATGACAGCAAGATAAGTACATACACCAAGTAGTCTCCTCCAGGAAATCTCCCTCAAGTGTCACGCTGTCACAGCTAGTGGTCACTGCCACCAAAATCCAGGGTGACCAATAGAAATCAAGGCAGAGTATGGCAGTAGCACACACACACACACACACACACACACACACACACACACACACACACACACACACACACACACACACACAGTATGTAACCTTGACTATGTGAATATGAGTAGAAACAGTCAGGTAGTGTTAGCAGCAATTTCCTCCACAGGTCCACCAGGTAAGAAAAGGTATAAATGAGCTGTAAGAAGGCTGCAATTATACACTGTGTACAAACATATCACTGCCCAGCCCAAGGCTATAGGTCGATGGAAAATGAGGTAATACCTGGAAAGTAATGATTAGAGCAATGATCATTAACGTTATGAGCAATTAAAGGATATACAGTTGTTAATTGACATCTCTCTCTCTCTCCCCCGCCCTATCTGCACCAATAATCTAAACACATAAATCAACAGGTATGTTTTTCACCAAACCTACTGTTGGGACATGTGTCCTATTGTTCTACAAATATTTAAACATTTGATTATTAATGTTCCCTTTTCAAATACTATCAGTGGTGGCCTGCTGCTATCAATGTAACTTGTATGGTGTTATAATGCCCACCGTGGTCCCATATATGCATGTGTTCTGTTTGCTATGCAATTGCTTCAAATCTGTTGTTTTGGGTTAATGGGAACTCCCATGCATGCTGCTATAACTACTCCTGGAATGTGTTGTTCATGACTAACCAACGTATGTTGCAAGACCTCAACACCATAGCATGCCTGGGAAAGCTGATCCTAGTGGATCCACCTGTCCCACCTCAACTGACCATGGCACCAGGCCGCAACACATCTGGGACCTAACCCAGGACCTCCTCGTCTGCTGGTCTTGCACCATGTTCAGGTGGAACTGCGTCAGGGGATGGGGCCTGTCCCCCCCTGGGAGTGGGTGCAGACAGGACACCATCATCTGTAGTCAGGTCTGGAGATTGGTGCGTAGTGAGCTTCGAAAGGAGTTCGGAGATCAGCTACACCAGCTTGAGGGCTGCATGGCGCATCTTGAGGCTCAGCCTTCCCCTCCTGCTCAGCCCCCAGCACAGCCACCTTTGGGGCCATGAAAGTACAGTGGTGATTGCCCATGGGTGGGCTCCTCAGTCCCACTGTATTCATTTGGGGGCTTGTAGGTGTCCAATTCCCAACCACCCTCCCCGTCCAAGGTGTTTACCCCTCACATGTGTCATATACCACCCCTTTCTGCTGTCTTCTCTGTCTTGTCTGTCCTCCTACCCAACTTACTTCCCCAAATATATCTACTATCCTTCCCTAATATCCCACTCTCATCTTATTAAAAAAAAGGCAATCTGCCCCCCCCAAAAAATGTTGTCCCATACATAGCTGTCCATTTCACACACTTGTCCACTGGACACATTATCTGGTCTAATTGTCTTAACAAAAAACTACTGTTGTCCTCACCCCTCTCTCAGGGGTTTAAGGGTCCAAAACTTCCCACTAGTCAGTGATGTAAATCCCCACAGCATCCCACTGATGTGTCAGAAATACACAGCACGTATAGGGGCCAGGTAACATTACATCCCACAAATTTCTAAACATAACATCACAGTAGGGAAACTACACTGACTGATAGCCATGTCATCAAGCACTGTCTAAACTACAGCCAGACTGACACAACAATAACCCAAATCCACTATGAATTAAACATTTATTTGTGAAGGTATCAGGCACTACAGGGATGTAACAGCACTGAAAAACAGACACCAGTGTGAAGGTGCATACTCACAATCAATCCCACAACAGTCACATACTCGTAAGCCAAATGAACAGTAGAGTATACAAAACCATCAGCATGTTTGACACTCACACACTACCCCTACCTTTACTGTCCAAATTCACAGTGTAGTATGATGCCAGACCATGGTAAGGGACATGTCTCAGTCTTCCCCTACAAACATATAACAGTTGATAGAGCACAAGAAACTGGAGCAGCATGTAAAGTCAGATAGAAGAGGAACCATGACACTTACATCTAACCCCCCTCCCTACACAGGCCAAATAATTATTAAACAATACACTGCAACACAATCCTGATAGTCTGTCAACAATTGCCAGAAATACACAGACCTCCCAACTATAGAGAGTCTCACAGAATGTTCAGGTTTTGTCCTCTTATTTAAAGTCTCATACATAACATGTCTGGCAGTCTGATATATCACTGGGATAATATCAGGAATGACGTCACTAAATAATGATATGCCTTACCTATCCACCTCTTACTGCATGACATCTGGACCAAGCCTGACATACTTGGGGGACTGGTGTAACAGGGCTGTTGTAACATATCTGTTTTGAGGGATATGAAGTCAGAAACGCAAATGGATGTTACCATTTACTGACTGCAATACTCAGAGTACGCTACTGAATTTTCAAAGACAAAAAATGTGCAACACACCAAATATAAGAGTCCAACTCTGTCCAGTCTACAAATAGCCCTACAGTTGAGTTACGTCAACCACATAAAACTGTCAGACTTAAAATCACACAAAACAGCCATATCCACACAGACCCTGTCAAACTAGCATTACTTCAAATGTATAACAGTAATACTTACATTCCGTCCCTATGTCTGGAACATTCTCCCCCAGTCTTTTGGGCTGTCTCCAAAGTGTTTCCTTCTCACAGGCAAGGAAAAGGGGCAACCACCACATGAAGTACTCCATTATAGGAGTGTGTTTCCATGCAATTGGCTGTTGTAATGTTATGCAGTTACCGCACACACCACAGAGCTTATAGGTTCAAGAGTGTCCCAAGGTACCAATATAGTGTATAACATCAACAGCACTTGTTAGGTATGGCAAGGGTAGTTGTACTGGCTGAGACGGACCTCCATCTACTTTCACCCAGATGTTTACACACTCACAAACACTTTTATACACACTAATGCACACACACACACAATCATTTGACAGTAATGAGATTCATAGGTGCAAAGCATCATAGGTGTGTATTAGGTAAATGGGCATGGAGGCTTTACCCATGGGAATGCCCTGACATCATGCCACCTGATGATACTCTCCAGTGTGTCTAATGAGTATAGCCACTGGAGTGATCACCAGGGTGAGTATTCTATTCCCCATCCATTCCTCCTGATTTCTCTTGAAGAGGGCCAGTGATGTGCTCTGCTTGTCATGGATGTGATGTCTATTCCATAGCGTGGCCAGTCTCTGTGTTGTGAACCTGTCTCTCCAGCATGCCCCGTTGATTGTAAGGATGGGGTTGAGGTATCTGGGGCATGCTGTGTGGACAGATTGGTTTCTTTGGATGTAGCATTCCTGACAGGGTTGGGTCAGACATGGCTGTGTATGTCAGGCAGAGATCGCACCTAAGTAGCCAATATGAGACAGAGATTCATTGGAGTTGTTAGAGTCTGTCCATATGGGGCAAGTGTAGTATCTAAGATCCTCTTTGTGAGGTACATTTGCAGCCTTTCCTGTTGCTGCAGGTGTCCAGTGGGGTACATGGCAAATGGGCCATAGTATACATTGATTGACCTACTGAGGTGAGAGTACAGAGAAACACTGTCATTTTACTTCCCGGATTCAACACCCTTAGTCAGGAGAAGTGACACATGGAAGGACTTTCAGAAGACAGTGGCACTGTGGTGGTCAAGAGAGAGCTCACTGTCAACTTGTGTTCCCAGTTTCCTTATACCAACATCAGTGTTCAGTGGACTACCATCAATGTATTACTTTATGGGAACCATGTTGTACCCAAAGGGGATGGCGGCACATCATCTGGCATTGAGCTTATGTCTAGGGTTCTGACAACAGTTCTAGGTCTCAGAGAGGCCTTTGTGAAGGATGTCAACCTCACATGGGGGGTAATAATAGCACCCACCTTGTAGTCATCTGCAAACATTTTCAGCCAGGGTGCCTTCATACTGGGCTGATCCTCAGAGGTGTGGATCCCAAATATGAGGTGACACAGGTCCACAACTCATGACTGTTCAGCAGTCTGACATGGAGTCCACTGCTTTCACACTGTGGGTTCTATCTGTGAGCCAGTTTGCAGGCCAGCTACTGATGTAGGTTTTGCTGCCTACCTGAGTGTGTTTTTGTATAATTCCTGAGTAGAGAGTGATATCCAAGGATTAGATAGGCTGCCTATCATGTTATCTCTTCCATGCTGTCACATAGTTATTGCATATGCATTGCATATTGCATATGGCACAATGATTATAGGACTGCAGAGTGTCTACAGGTCCCTCTACAGTGGATGACAACTGTGGGCCTTGTAATGTGGACACTGGGACATGTACTGGGTGGGCAACAGCAAAAAGTAGCAACCCCTTCATGGATATGGTTCTCACACAAACACAACAATTCCCCCACAGACAGGATACTGTTCTTGCACACACTCCCACACACTTGCCATGACTGAGATTAGAAGCCCTACCTATCTATTTATTGCTACAAGCTACTACAGTGTTACACATTTATTGCACGTGCCATGAAGCTTATAAGCTGAAGGTAGTCCAAAGGTACTTCTGAGGATTAGGAACATCACCAGCCCTCCCTGGTGAAGTATGGCAATGGGTGATGTACTGGGTGAGAGAGGCCACAAAATACTTTCAATACACACACACACACACACACACACACACACACACACACACACACACACACACACACACACACACACACACACACACACATACACACACACGCACACACACATTTTCCAGAACTGGGGATTAGAACTCCTTCCTAACTAGTTATACTATACCATTATGCAGTTATCGCACATGCCAAACAGCTTACAGAGCTGATGCCTGACAAAAGGGACTTTTAAGGTGACTGTTATCTGGTGGACTGCTAAAGTAGGGCAATGGGGAGTATACTGAGTTTAAATGGACCCAAAAGCTTTAACGTATAAAAAGCACACACACTTTTACATTTGCTAGGACTAAGATTAGAATTCCTACCTAACTAGTTATTTGCACTATACTGTTACTCAGTTATCACACATGTCTCAGAGTTTATTGACAAAAGGGACTTCTAAGGTGACTGTTATCTGCAGGATTGTTAAAGTAAAGCAATGGGGAGTGCACTGGGTTTGAACTGACCCAAAAGCTTTAACTTTTAAACACACACACACACACACTTTTAAATTTGCCAGGACTAATGTTAGAACTCCTATCTAACTAGTTATTTGTACTATAGCATTACACAGTTATCACACATGCCACAAACCTTACAGAGTTGAGGCCTGATGAAAGGGACTTCTAAGGTGACTGTTATCTGTAGGACTGTTAAAGTAGGCAATGGGGAGTGTACTGGGTTTGAATGGACTCAAAAGATTGAACTTATAAACACACACACACACACACACTTTTACATTTGCCAGGATTGAAATTAGAACTCCTACCTAACTAGTCATTTGTACTATAGTGTTACACAGTTATCGCATGCATCATGGAGCTTATAGAACTGATGCTTGATGAAAGGGTCTTTTAAGGTGACTGATATCTGCAAGACTGCTATAGTAGGGCACTGGGAAGTGCACTGGGTGGGAAAGGTCTTTTAATTCCTATATCCTACTGACAATTCTCTAAATGTATGAGCATGATTAATGTGACTTTCTATAGTAAATGTGGGACTCCAGTCCAGGGATTATTGTACCCCAGTCCAGTTTGTTTTGTGCTACAGCCATACCTCTCAACCTGTTGGTGCAAGATATCTGGAGCTAGCCTATCAAAGTTGAGATGCAATGGGCCATACAGTGATTGTGACTATTTCTCTCAGTAATGTATGTGTTGCTAGGGTTACATGGTTTGTTTTAGCACACATCTGATATATATGATGTTTGACACTGTCATGTATTGTTTCAGTAACTTTTGACATACCTCCTCAGAACATCACAGTGATTTACCAGAGGAACCCAGGATGGATGGTGCACACACCAATATTATGGGCCAAATGCTATGCATTCTTGCACAATCCAGCCTGTTGAGAGGTGTGCCTACAACCAACTGACTGCTGGAGTTGTGGAAATGGTCCAGCACCTTGGTGATATATTACAATGGTGGAATCTCTGTGCATTTCTGTTCTGGCATGGTCTGATTTCCAGTCCACGGTTAGGTAATATAGGTTAGGCAGGATCAGGGTGACAGGCAGACCCCAGATAAATTTGTAGGGGATAAGGTATGTGGGGAGGTGTCCTGGGTCAGATATGTTGGCCTATATCTACCGATACTTTGCATAGGGCTCTTTTCAAAGGTTGACTGCACTTGGAGGATCTTGTGTGTGTCAGACTGTTTGACCAGCCTAGACTTGTGTGTGTGTGTGTGTGTGTGTGTGTGTGTGTGTGTGTGTGTGTGTGTGTGTGTGTGTGTGTGTGTGTGTGTGTGTGTGTGTGTGTGTCTCACATATATGTATGGCCCACCTCATTTTGCTTGGCAGGCCACATTTTGGGGTCAGGATGTTGCATAGGATGAGTGATCAGGGAAGGGTGTGTTACTCCCCATGGCTGTGGGCCAGGGTTTTGTGGGTGCAGATGTATTACAATCTTCCAGGGTTAGGACTGCCTGCAATGAGTGCATTCCCATGTTTAAACTCCTAGCCCTGCCGGTCAACTATACAGAGTATCACAGAATGTCCAGATTCATGACTCATATATCTGGTTGGTTACCCAAATGAGTGTAGTTTTCAAGGAAAAGTGTTTTGCAAGTCACTCCGGTTTAAAGTCAGATATTACTGACAGTTGGCACTGCAGTTTCAGACTTCATACTCTTCAGACATTCCATACTAATACAATCATTCCATCAACTTTTTAACATTATTAGAGCAATATTTCAAAGGAGTCCTTCTCTTTTGACCTTTATCACACAATTTTTCATTGTTTTGTCCAGATTTCTGGCACTCTGAGACTGGAAGGTTTCTTCCTAGCAGTTAGTGGCATGGCCTTTCTTTTCATTTTGTAGATAGTGTTATGTTGGTGTTATGGACCCCATGACACTTCCTAACAGGGCACTGTGGCTGAGGCATGGGCATTTGCTAGAGGCCTGTAGGCCAGGTGTGACAGATGCAGGCCATCTGTAGCAAGGCATTGCATTTTGATGATCATAGTACCTACCTATGAACCTATAGGAAATACACCCCAGGGATCACTTTTGTGTCTCTGCTCGTCAGTAGCACAGGAAAATAACTTTCTTGGGTGGCATAAGCCAGGGAACCTTGTTGGCTAGGCTTGCATAGGCCCTTGGGCCGATAGCCTAGTACCTACCGATGAACCTATGAACTTATATGTTCCCAGGCTGCCAGCAGTGGACACCGCTGGGATGGCACCAGTAAGCTGACTGGGTGTTACTGACAATTGCTTTCTGTTCATGTTGCACCATCACTCTAGTTGACAGCTTGATGCTGCTTAAGGATAGGGATATGTTACTTCATTTCTATGGGACTATGGGTGTGTGTGTGGTGGCACATCTGTACACAATACACATTTGCAGAGACAGTGCTGATATTTGCTTAACATTTTGGTCCCATTTAGAATAGTGGTGTGCCCTATCTTTGAGACTACAGGCATAACAGTATCAACCATAGGTCAGATTGTTCTGGCATAAACATTTGTAGCTTCAGACTTCTTACCTTTCAGAGCCATACTGCCAGACCTGCTGTGATATCACTGTGTAAGTCTGTAGGTGGGAATGTCATGAATGTCACCATGTGGGGGCCTTTGCCAGACATTTCTGTATGGTTTTCTACAGCTGATCTGCTGGCTGAGGCTGGGAGTGAGTATGGGACCCCCACTTTGACATCCATGCATGTGACCTATGACCCCCCCCCCAGTTATTTGGCTCACCACATATACTGCAGTGGTATTTGACAACTAGGGTGATACTGCATAGTGTGGGTAAGCCAGTACTGGGCATACACTTCCTGCTGTCCCACAGAGCTGTCAGTTGCCTGCTGCTATCCCAGTAAGCCACCCCACTCCCTTGCATGCTTGCATCAATACCATAGATATGCTATAAGAACAGTCTACTCCATTCATTTATTGTTAAGAAGGCTGAATTACTTTGTGCCTGAGGCAGTTGTGAGGACGGTGCTTGAGGGCTGACTATGTTGGATGCATGCAGTACACTGCCTATACATGGTAAGGTATAGGTGGTGTGATGTTTGGCATCCATTTTATTGTGTGTGCAAGTCAGAGAGAGATATCAGTCTCTTGGGCCCTATAGTGTCAGTGTATGTGCTATGCGTTGCCCCTTTGATAAAGAATAGGGCATATTGGGCACTCCTCCATCTGCCTACAGGGGCAGGCTCAGGATGTTCCTCCTCCTCTGAGCCCCTCTGTGCCTGTGGAGACCTTGGCAATGGTGGGGGGGCTGCATGGCCCTTCCCTATTTTGTTCCTGCTGCAACTGTTTCCGCAGGATCATATTGTATAGCATGGCACATACTATGAACATGTGTGCACATGTGGCTGGAGAGTACTGCAAGGCTCCACCGGATATGTCAATGCAGCAGAACTGTGACTTGAGCATCCGAAATACATGCTCTATAAAGATCCTGGTTTGTGCGTGTAACTCATTATGGAGTTTTTTTGTGTGGGTCTGTGTGCATTTCTAATGGGTGTCATCAGCCACCACTCCAGTGCATAGCCAGAATCCCCCACCAGATGGCCATATGGGATGTCCACACTGGCAAATGCCTGGTACAGCTGTGACAAATGCCAGATGTGGGAGTTGTTATAGCTCCCAGGTCTGCCGCCAGCACACACATTCATGATAATGCTCTGGGCATCGCAGATGACCTGGCAGTTGATGGAGTGGAACCACTTTCAGTTTAGGTAGATCCTACTCTAGTCACCGGGTGGTGCTTTGATGTAGATGTGTGTGCAGTCTATGGCACCCAGTACCACCGCGTATTCTGCTACATGGTGAAAGATATGCATATTGCTGGTCCTCTCCTTATGAGTGCTGGGGAAGTAAACATGCTCAGCGGCATGTGGTCGCATGGCATCAAGAAACTGGTGGAGTATCCTGGATGCAGATGCCTGTGAGACTCCCATAGCTGGTTTTTGGAAAGTACCTGTAGCTAGTATTCTTAAGGCTCCACATAATTTGGTATCTACTGAGATGGGTTCCCCTCTGTTGGCTCTGGGTCTGAAGCGAGGCCAGCACAGCTCAACAAGTTGCTGAAGTATGTCCCTGTCCATCTTGTAGCACTCCACTATCTCCAGATCATGTAACCCCTAGTAGGTTACCCTGGGTCTGAACACTCTTCTTCTCCTCCTCGGTCTGAGTTGGTTGTCAGCATTATCCTCCTCAGGGCCCTCGGCCTCTTGCACATACTGATAGATCAAAGTGACAGCAGCCCCTATCATTATTTGCTAGTTTTGTCAGTTAAAATTCCCCCGTATGTGTACACCTATGGTGCAGAATTTGTGGGAAAAAACAGACTGGAAGGTGTTTGGATAGTTTATAGTGGTGTGCTGCAGATGCTGCCTGTGTGATTGGCTGACTTTGAGACATTCCACCTGCCAGCTATTTTACTTGTATTTGAGTGACTGTATTTTGCTATTTCCCTTTTTTTTCTTTTCCCCCTTCCCATCTCCACCTCTTTTAAGCTCTGAGGCGCGGCGTGCAATCCCGCTGCCTAAATGTAAACAGTGCTGCTATGTTTGTTTAAGTCCCAGCACATGCTGCACACTCCTATTTAGCTAAGGTTAACACATTTTAGCAGAAATGGCCCTCCCTGGATGTGAACATGCTCTTCATTTCATGGTGTAAGACATTACAGCCTCAGACACACCCCCTTGCTTAGCTGTGCTTATCTAAGTGCAAACCCGGGCAACAAAGCTCCAGTGTGCTTACAGCAAGCATGACATACCATCTTTTCATGTTAGCTGCTCCTCCTGCCTATGCTATCCTGTTCTAGCACCTACATGGTTACATGCAGTGTGTGGACTTATAATATTTTGTGATTTAGTAAATTTCCCCCTCATTTGCATACCCCACTGCCTTATTCCATAGTTACTGCTCTGACACAGAGCCTTTCCCCTTGACAACCAGTGCTTTCTGGTAATGTTTTGATTCTGCATGCCATTGATTATAATGGCAAAATGCAGATTTCCCCTAAAATTGAGTTTTTAAATTTTTTTTGTATTTTTGGCATGATCCCATCTGAGCGTTACTGCCCTATGCTTAAATGGCAGAGATCAGACAAATAAAAATATTTTGATTTTTTTATTAAATCAAACACTTTCTCATGCCAATAGCCATATATTTGGCCATTGGCATGCCTAAAGTTTATACTGTATGTTTTTATTTGAGCTGCATGCCTTTGTTTTGCTATTTGCTGAAATGTGTTCGGTTAGTAACAGAACACATTTTTGCAACTAGCACTGTTCCTGCACGGATGCCTGCCTGCTTCCTGAATTGTTAATTCATCTCATTTGCATGGTTTTCACCAGCAAATGAGGTAATTAGCATTCTGCATGGCTTTCTGTGCAGGAACAGTGTCGGTAGGCTCATGCACATCAGATCAGCTGTTTCCTGAATCTCTCAGCGGCCATATTCCCTGCAGGAATGGCTACACTGTTCCTGCACGGAAAAAAGAGTTTAATGAATCCCAGGGAATAACAATTTAGAAGAATCAGAAAGATGGTTCCCAGCAAACAAACAAACAAAAAAAGCAAAAAATGCATCAGATATATATGTTAATGTAAAGGAATGGATGGTCTCAGAAAACATGAAGTTTCTTCTGGCATCATCTAAAAATATGGCACATTTTTTTCAAATATGTTTTGACTGGTTTTAACATGCAAAATTGAAATGAAAAAAAATGCAGCACACATCATCAATAACAAGAAAAGCAAAAAGAAATGTACACAATCCTGGGGATTCATTAACATGCATGCACATGTTGTACTAAGCCTACACACTTCTTTCATGTATGCAAGACGAGCAGTAGTGCTCATTAAATGTGCAAGCTGCTAACTAAGCATACACATTCAGCAGCACCTCTTCTTGGCCAGAACACCTGCTAGTGGTCACAAACAGATGACGAGTGGCTTGAGCACACAGTATAAACAACAGGTTGCATGTATCTGCAACCCCAGTAAGTGAGCATGTACAGATAGCACAATAAAATGAATGACATAATGAGGAGGCAGTGGAAGCTTAACAAGAAAGGCATAGTTAGATATAAGTAAATCAGTGTACAAACAGACATAATTAAATTAAGTTTTATCTATACAAATAATTATGTCTCCTTTGGGACATACACTGCAAGTGTTTAAATTTATCTCTTTTTATTTTTGTCTTTTAAATACTATTGTATAATTTCAATTTTTGATCACATATTAATTGCATGTTAATGTATATGTTGCCAGTTTTGCTGTCTTTAAAATGTCAGTTTTTTGAAATTTTTATTCAATTCCTGTTCACTTGTTAATGCATATGTTATCACTTCTCTGTATGTATAATCTCTGTTTTTCTTGGAGATTTTCTCCTCAGGTCCCCACTGAAAATGATCCACAAGCCCAGCCGGACCAACCAGGTTAACAAAAGTCAATAAATAAATAAATAAAATATCTACATAATAAACAGGAAATGTTGACAAAGGATGCGGGAGGGAGAGAGCTACAGTATACCAAGTGGAATAAATTTATTTAAAGTTCATAGTTGATATAACAGCAAGGAAAGTAATGACATTAGGAGATATTGCATATACAACAGATATTGCACATCAGATTTGTATCCAGAAAGTTAAATGTTGTAGCCAACATTATGTTGTAGTCCCCACCTATCAGGTAAAACAATTTAAATAAAGTCTAAAGGTGTTGCCCTATATTCTTCAGAAAGGGGCTTTTTATAGTCATCTGTTGTTACCTGTAGCCATAGAAAGGCTGTTATGAAGTTAAAAGTAAACCACATGTTGCATATTAATATAAATTATAGAATAGTTTATGCAGTTATAAAATCTTGTTGTAGGTTTTCTACTATACTTTTCATGAGGGAGTAAATTGTACACATATAATTATAAAAAGAATGCCTAGCCAGGTATAAGCCTTAGGTATTAAAATGCATATGACAGTATTTGTAATAAAGGACAGGATTACAGTATTTTCAGAAGCTCATTACATTTGTTAGAGACTTGCAGTCATCTTTGCAGGCTTTACCCATAAACTAAACAGAATGTCAACATAATGTGTGGTCCATAACTTGTGCAGTAATCCTTTAAGTAGTTTATCTTGAGCTTGTTTCTTGTTTGCTGTTCATTTTTTACATTGATCATGTCTTCCCCATGAAACAAGTAGATAGTTGTTGTCAGGCATCAGGTCTTTTTTGGATAAGAAACATTTTTACAAGTGGGGGTATCACACAGAGATTGTTACTTTCAGCATGCTTCTTGGTAATTTTTATAAAGCTGAATATAAATTATAATTAGAACTGCAGTGCAAGGAGAAGTGGTTTGAGTTGAGTGCTGCTTGTTTTTTTTTTATATAATTGATTCGACTGGCATTCCAGTAATGTATTTAAAAAGTAATTTATTTTTTCATGCATCACAACCTTTGTGTTTCCATCTAAGTATTAAGTAAGTTGTCATGTAGCCAATTCATTTAAATATTTTTTTCTTCTACACTTCATTTTGTCTTGATTAGACTTTCGTAATGATAGTTTGGCACCCAGGGCAGTGTATTTAATTAAAGTTCCAGTTGTAGTTTTGGGCAAAGCTCCACGCCTTTCTAATTGGCCACAACCCTTCCCATTGGCCCCACCCATTCAGCTGTATCCTGCAGCCCCCATTTAATTTGAAGTCACCAGCCACCACTGCTAGCTACACCCTTGTTGCAAATGTATGGAACTACTCTGCCATTGTCATGTATACTGTGCGAGTGATCAAAGGTAATAAATTGCATCCACGTGACTGATGTTAGAACTTACGACATAACAAATCAAAACCAAGAAAATCTAAAGGTGTTTCTGCTCAGTGCTAGGAGTCTAAACAATAAAATTCACTCCCTACAAGCTTTCATCACCCTAAAGAACACTGATGTCTGTGTAGTTATTGAGACATGGTTTAAAAATCACAGACAGCACCCTGGCAGTGCAAGGCTATAATGCCTTTTAACATTTAGACTAGCTACTACACAGACAGGGACTAAAGGTGGAGGTGTCTTGATTTACATCAAGAATGAATATACCTCAAGACTGGTCAAACAGGACAATTCGCTTGAGCTTCCCCATGTTCAGGTCATTGTAGACAAAATTTCATGACACTTCCCTGCAAGCCATAGGTCCCTGTCTATGACACATGAATTTCTTTGAGAAGGTCAGAAAGCAATGGATGAGGGCAAACGACTTACCTTGACCTGGAAAGGCATTTGACACAATCCCCATTCAGTCACATGACATGTATTTAAACTTATTGGGAGCACTCATCATCCAACCCAATACTATATTCAAGAGTGACATTAATTATCCCACTATTAACTGTGAACCATTTACAACACCAAACACACAGGCACAGAGATTCCTGGATTTTGTAAACACAGACTTCCTGGATCACATTGTCAATATGAGGATCAGAGGAACAAACATTATTGATCTGGTTTTCACTAATGTGGGAAAGCAATGCACTCTCCCTAGTGTAATGTCTTCTCTGTTAATATCAGACCACAAAATCGCCTCCTTTGAAGGAAAAATAAAACCCAGAACCTCAGCTAACCCTGGAATGTTCAGGAAATACAAGCCATCTTAAATCCTAAGAACATTGCTGCCTATGTTGAACTATTCAAAGAAAGCCCATACAAGCATATTAATAGCTGCAGAGAGGCAGCTGTACCCACCAGGAATAAGTACAGAACAAACCCCAAAAGCTAGCCACTCCGGTGGAATCACCACTTCAGTAGGCTGTACAACAGAAAAAAGAATATCATGTAAAAAAATTAGGAGGCATAGCACACAGTATGTAAAGGTAAAAAGCACTCTCAGCAAGCTAAACAAACAACTCAGAGGACAAATAAAGTCTACCAAAGCCAAATCTGAGATAAATTTGGCCTCTGAGGCCAAGAGCTACCACAAGACATTTTTTAGCTTTGTCTTCAACCTCAAAAGCAATATACAGTTGTATACAGAGCTCATTGTAAATAGAGCCACCTATACTGAGCCAGAAGATATAGTGAACCTAGTGGCAGACAATTTCAACTCTAACTTTACTCCTCTCTCCTACTCAGCATCCACTCAGGAAATACCATCAAATATAACTCTCTCTGCTATCACTAGGGAACAGATCCTCAATGCTCTCTCTAAGTCCAAGAATACTGCATCAATGGATCAAACAATATACTGGGCTGTCTTCCAAATAGCATGAGTTATGACCTATAAGGGCCTCTGGAATCCCTACTTAACCATAATCTCCATGTAGGCTTTATACCTCATGAATGGAGAACAGCAACTGTCACCCTCTGCAGAATGATGAGCCATCTACAGACCCTGGAAACTACAGACCCATAAGTCTCTGTAGTCTCATACGCAAGGCCATAGAAAGAATTGTCATGTTAATTATCAGTAATGACATAGGAAATCTAAAGACACAGGACCCGACCAGGCTTGGTTTTGTCAAGGGCAAGTCATGCCTATTCAGCTAGGTGGATTTCTTTGAGAAGGTCAGAAAGCAATGGATGAGGGCAAAAACTGCTTACCTTGACCTGGAAAGGCATTTGACACAATCCCCATTCAGTCACATACATGTAGGTATCATAATTAAAAGACTTCAGAAGATACATGGAAATGCAAAGGAATATTCCTCTAATTACCTTATGTTTGCATACCATCAATATTTTTAGGAAGTGATTAGTGAACTTTGCTTGTTAACTCATAAAACCTTTATTGTACCAAGTGTCTTGCACTTATTTCCAAGAAGGCATAAACATTTTGAGCTGATTATGAAACACATAAGAGACCGAACATGTTAATATTGATAGAATCCTCAAGTATGGAAACACTATGAAGTAAGGAAGCTTATGTGCAGCATACTTCATAACAGTCGTTACAGTTGTAACATCCCATATGGTGTACATTCAACTCTGCAGCCTGCTCAACATATGATAATAACTGTCTCCTCATGGTGCTATCAGGCTCTCTTTCCATAGGGCAGGAAAGCTAAGTATACTAGCAAGAGGGGCGCAGACAAATGTGGCTGAAGACAAAAACTCACCAGTTTTTGCTATAAGATGTGAATTGCCATCTACACTGAGCTACTGCCACTGCCAGGCATCTCACAAATGCTGAGGACAAAGAGTGATGAGACAGAAGGGGGAGGGTGACAGGGAGAGGGAGGGAGGCATGCAAACATTTTTGTTTACTGGCCATTTCTAACATACTTCTGGATTCAAACCCTTGACATTATGCAAAAAAAAAACATTCTATAGAACTGAGCATTATATGAGCATACCATATGGGAAATCATGCTTCGCAAAGTTAAAATCACACATTTGACTGGACAGTGACAAGAGATTGAAGCAAGTGAGAATGTAGGCATCAGGCATTATCACGGTAGTGGTGATAGTAAAATTCCATTATGTGTACATTACATCCAGCAGCTTAATAATTATGTTAGAGTTCTGTTTCAAAATAGTACCATCAGTTTGCATTTCTATAGCACAGTGGGGCTAAGCACATTTGTGCGCCAATAACCATACTAGTGCAATCAATGAAAAAAACTCACTAGTTTTTGCCATATGGTGTGACATGCCATTTATGGTCACTCAGCTTCAATGCACAATGCCAAGTGCCAAGCAAATGCTAAGGACAAATATTGAAATATATTTTATGGTCCATTTCTGACCATGTGCACTGTGTGTGATCATGTTTTTTTTGACCAAATTAAACATGTAGAAAAGGGGTTAATAGGATAGTAGTGAAAATGGGCAGACAGCAGAGGGTAGGACATAGGGGAGAAATAAAGGAATGTGCAGGATGGTGGCGGGAGAAAACTATAGTTATCCCCTTCTTCACAAGATAAATATATTCTTGCAACAAGAATTTGATGAATTGGATAATCACCACATTAGGGCTGGGTGACAATAACCAAATACTGTCTTATGGCCAATTGAACCAAATAACATGTATTAAGCAGACACATAAGTGAAGTGGAGAGCTATATATGGGGTGCATTTTTTTTTTTGTAGAGAGAGGACTAATAAATTATCAAGAGCTATTTTTAGCAGGCATGTATACTTTATATATAGGTAAGGTATGTACCTTCTGTTCAAATGGACTGCTGCCCTGGAATTAGTAAAATTAAATAAATAAACATATTTCAGATTTATTATCAATTTACTTCCATTCATACCTGATCCATACTTACCCCATACCTATCTGAAGTGAGCCAATCTTTCCTGATGTGCATCTACATTCTGGCCTATGTCTTCAGCAGCTGAAAAGAAAAGAAAACAGTCATTAAAGAAGCATAATGAATAAGTGCATTGCCTGGGCAATCCATGGTGTATTATTGACTGTTGATGGGTCACTGAACTTACACAACTCAAGGATGTTTGCAGTTCTAAATTCTGCCTGCCAACAGCTCAAGAGGTCCTGCTTGTGTGTCCCATCAGCTCAGAAGGTCCTGCTTGTTTGTCTTTATATCCCAGTAATGGTGCTGACATTATTCCCTAGTGCATGTGGATTGCCAGTTGCCCTGGAGACAGCCTTGGCCAAGCCATTTCAAACCTCAGTCTTTCACAAAGATCCAGTATAGCTCTCCTGTAGAAGCCTGCATTTGTAGTACCTTATGAGAAGCATTCCAAAAATCCTGGACCCCTCCCCCTCCAATTCTGCTTTGGGCTCTAAATAGAACATCACCCTCGCCCTCATCTGCCATGTCTTTTGAAGGACACCTAGAACTGTTGCTCCAAATTTATGCCCAATTCAATTCCACATGTACCAGCCTGAGTGCAATGATGGACAACCATGCCAGCTGCAATTTTGCAATGGCAAGCACAAGAATGGTCTTGTTGACAAATTGAGAATGATTCCTTCAAAATACAATGGAGGTGTGAAATATTGCAGTAAGACTTTCCCATGTGCAATGCTCACTATATTCATACATATTTCGATGTAAAATTGTCAAATTCTTTAATGTTCATTATAATCATTGTTGTTTAGAGGTAAAACATTATGAACTGGCACACAATGGTTGGTGGGACAAACAAAATATAATCTTTGAGTAATATCATCTGTAAATTAAATCCGTAACTAAAAAAAGCTTAAATACTAAATGCTGCTTTTTAACTGTCAATACTACAGGAAAACTAGCATTTTTAAGTTGAAAGTTGAGGTGTAGCAATTTCAACATTAGTGGAGATCTAATTAACACATGCCTGTATGTGTGACATTTTTGTTTCATTGTACTGCAGTTGGGTCTACTTTTTCTTATCAAAAGCTCATACTTTCAAAAAGAAAAAGTGCAAACCCATTTATGCAAAAGTGCACTTAAACGAAAGTGCAATTTTGTGACTACTGGTTGAACAAACTGGTAATATAAAAAAACATTGCAGCACCGCATCATGCTACAGTGGGGATAAGGGAATATAGCTGTTTTCCCACTGTAGTGCAATCTCAGAGTTAATATATATAAAGTAGTCGAGGCATGGGGGGCATACCCCCCACATAGGGGTGCAGGGGGGCTTTGGCTTGACTTTGTAGTGTTTTTTTTTAAATCTTACCAGACTGTGGAACCAGTAGTTGCAAAAGTGCACTTTCGTTTAAGTGCACTTTGGCATAATTGGTCTCGTACATTTTCTTTTCAAAAGGATAATCTTTCAATAAGAAAAAGTAGACCCCTGGAGTTATATGTAAAAGCCAACATTTGTATGGAAATAAAGTTCGTATGTATTGAGTTGCCTGACCTGCTTAAGACCTACAGTTAGTGTCTCATGCCATATTTCTCACTCTGTCCCTATTTTCCTCACTGATGGCATCTGGAACTCCTGGCAATGTGTGCAAGCTACAGGACTCTTTGAAGTTAAACTCATTTATGAGTACTTAGCTGATCTGTGTCCTGGGCCTTCTTGCCCTGCCACCCTTCCAGTCCTGCATGAAAGTGGCAATCTGCCCAATGGCCAGCTCCATCTGTACTCTTTAAATATCAGCAATATCTGTGTCCTGAGCCTTCTTACCCTTCACACTTTCACTCCTGCATGAAAGCAGCAATCTGCCCAACAACCAGCTCCATCTGTACTCTTTAAATATCAGCAATGTATGTCTCTAAGTGAAATATTTTATTTTTATCTTTCAGTATAAGAAATTGTTAATTACCTTGTCCTTGTTTCTCTGTATAACATTGCCAGGCTGTACTAGCTCCACAGTGAGGTACCTGCTGCAAACTCAGTTCTTAACCCCCCCCCCCTCCTTTTGGTATCTCCCTCAGTAGCGCTTCACTTTAGTCTTATCTCTTTATTTCCTCAACCCAGACAGTGTCCTTTTTCCTTTACACTCTCTTATCTGCATCAAGTCTATCTCTACTTCCTCTGTTACTGCAACCTGCACCCCCACCCCCTCCCTCTTTACCTCACTCTATATTTAATCTCCTGTCCCATAGCCCCTATTCACCTCACCTATACTGTAAACCAATCCAAACAGGAAGAAAAGAAATCACAAAATTTAAGGTGAAGCAAACGCAAGCAGGAAGTAGTAAATCCACACAGATTATTTAGAAAAATAAGCATTTTCATCCCAAACAGTTAATTTATCAAGAACTTCATCAGAAACAGTATAGTTTCATCATACACCAAATTTATGTAAGTAAAAGATGACATCATATTCTGTCTTGGAGCCCAAATGTATAAACACACCCGCTAATATAAATATATGAATATGCATATAAACACTATATTGGTATCAAGAAATTAAGAATGTATAAATAAAAAAAACAATTATACACAAAAGGCATAAAAGCAGTATAAAATATGAAAGAATTAGAATTTTTAAAAAAAATGCAAACATAATTATTACAAAAAAACTATCTTTTGAGAGCTTTCAGTTTTAAAAGATTAGAGAGAGAGACTTTCATTTAAACCTGACCAGTATATGGAATCCCGGTGTGTTCTCCATATTAATTCCAATTTTTCCAAAAATATTGGGCCATGCACCAACTCTTTCTGATACAGATACAACTTCTAAAACAATAAATGTAAACATGTGTCCTGGACATAATGTGACATGCTTTTCTAGTGCATTCACTTCACAACAATCTCTAATATTTCTCAGATGTTCCCCAGTCTTGTTTTTTAGTTTACGTTCTGTCTTCCCCACATAATCTCCCACCAGCACTACACCATCTCTTTCCTTATCTGAGCTGCTCACCTTGCTAATTGTTTCTGAAAGGTGCACTGTGTTGCACTGTGTTGCATCTGGTCCAACCTTCTCCATTCATCCTTGCTACACTCAGGCTCACTCTGCTCCCCTACCCTACCCCCATTCCCACTCACCCCTGACATCATTTGATTTAATACTCTAGCCTCATTAGCTACACCCTCCCTCTCCAGCACATCTCACCAATTACATAATTGCTCCTTATTCCCCTCCCCTCACATCCATATCTTTTCCTATTACTCATCAATCAACTGTGAACCACCTGGTAATCACAAGCCCTCTCAATTCCAAATAACATATCCTCCATGGCTTACTGCTACCTAAGCATCCCATTACTTATTCTGCTCACCCACCTCCATTCTTACCACACCAAACTACACTATATTCACACCTCCCCTACTCTATCCTACTTCTCCCTCAACCTTAATACATCCCATTACTTTTACATCCTCCCTCACTTTTCACCTCCATGCACTTTCATCTCTATAAAGTAAAAACTCTGTCACCCATCCACAACTCTGAAAAATTAAAACTACTCCTCTATAGTCCCAAACCTCATCATCCACATCATTATGCTCCTAGGCAGAGACGTTCACCCTAACCCCAGACCCTCTTCCCTCTCATCCAACTCTATCACACACCTTTCCTCATCCTTGCCCCCTACCATCACTCCCCTCTGCACTTCTTACTACACCACAAGCAAAACCCTAGAATTGTACTCAATTAACATCAAAACCCTCATCAACAAAACCTCAGAATTATACTCCTGGATACCCAAACACTACCCTCATATTTTAACCCTAACTGAGACCTGGCTAAAACCATACATAACAATAATGAAATGCTACCACCTGGCTACAAAATCTTTCAATTAAATAGACAAACTAGAAAAGGTGGTGGTGTAGCAATCCTATATTCCAATCTATTCAATCTCTCCCCTGCCATACTTATCATTGCCTAACTTTCAACCTGCCAAACTACTTGTATTAAACTGTCATCTTAACTCCCACAAAAAGCTCACTATAGCCACACTCTAATCCCCCCAGGTAATAATATCCCCATCCTACAAATCACATTTTTATGGCTGACTGACAATATTCTCTGTGAAACCATCATTCTAGGTGATGTTAATATAGACTGGACAAAACACAAAAAACTCACTATAGCCACACTCTATATCCCCCAGGTAATAATATCCCCATCCTACAAAGCACATTTTATGGTTGACTGACAATATTCTCTGTGAAACCATCATTCTGGGTGATGCTAATATAGACTGGACAAAACACATGTCTGACTCCCGCAGCATGTGCATAAACCTGCATGGCTTTAAATAATTTATTACATTCACCACTCATATTAATAAAATTACTGGTACCAGTACTATTCTTGACTGGATACATACTTCTGACCCTAACCTCTACCACAACCCCTGTACTTTGCTGACTCCTACTGTGATCATCTCCCCATTCACATCCAAAGATGCTCTCTTCCTTTACCTAGAGCTTATCTATACCATGACTATCATAAACTATCATCATTTGACAACTCCTTCAGTCAAAAACTAGCATCTGTTAACTGGTCCTTCCTCTATCACCTTCCGCTGAATGAAGCAGTGGAAACCTTTAACCATACGTTCCTTAACATTTTAGACTCACTCACACCCCCAAAAAAATCAGGATTAAAGCCAACCATGCTCCTTGGTTAACAAAAGAGACACACTCACTCATGCAGAAAATAAATAGCATCTGGAAAGCCTGGAAAAAAAACAAATCTGCTACCCTACTACTAAGCTATAAGGAAACTAGGAAATACACCAAGAAATGTGTTCATCTTGATAAGTAAAATTTTTACAGTGCAGCTCAAGACAATCACCTCTCCAACCCCCCAAATTTCTGGTCCACCATCAACAATATCTTTCACCCTGGTAATCCCTCCTCCCCAGACTCCTTTCCTAATAAGTCACCACTAGAAACTGCCACCCTATTCAGAAGCTACTTCACTGACACCATTCGCAAACTAACTCCTTCAGACTATAATTCCAGTACACCAAACTCTCCAAAACCTCTTTCTCTCTAAAACCTGTTTTTACCTCCTACATCAAATCTCTTCTACATAAACTTAAACCTGGCTCCCCATCTGCTGATAAACAACCCCTCTCTTTCTCAAACTTGCTGCTGAGTCCATAGCGTTTCCCATCTCTCTACTAATAAATAGATCTATTCTAGAAAATACTCTGCCTAACATCTAGAAGTCCTTCTATACTGTACCACTGCAAAAAGGTGGTAACTCTACTGACCCTTCTAACTTCTGACCAATAGCCATCCTATCTCCTCTGTCTAAAATCCTAGAAAAGTGTGTCCACACCCAACTCCTTAAATACCTAATACAAGAAAAACTTTTCACCTCACTCAACATGGATTCTAGCCTAACCACAGCACTGCTACTGCTCTCCTTTACTTTACTTATACAGTTGCTGATGCTAAAGACTAAAACAACTTGCATCCTGTCTTTTCCTTGACCTATCTAAAGCATTTGATACTGTATCACATTACAAACTACTAACAAAACTAACCAAACTTAACCTCTCTTCTTCTACTGTGCAGTGGTTCTCCAGCTAGCTCTCTAATAGACATCAATCTGTCCATTGGCTTACATCCTTCTCACCTTTCTTGCCTATAAAAACAGAGGTCCCCAGGGCTCTATCCTAGGCCCCTACTATTCAATATTTTCACCAACAATCTTCAGTCTTCTTGCCACCACTCTACCCTTGTCCAATAGGCAGATGACTCAACACTCATCACAACCTCCAATAATATAACTGATTTTCCTTCCCTTACACAAAACACCTTCTACTCCATCGAAAAATGGCTTAACGAAAACCAGATAATTCTAAACTCCCAAAAAACTAAACTCTTACTCTTCCTACCTAACTCAATCTCACACCATAAATCCTCCTCCTCTATCCACTCACTAGACAACATCATCATCAAAGCCGACCCTCATACTAAACTCCTCAGCACCATTATCGATGATCAGCTTAAATTTGACCAGCACATTCATCCGTGTATCAAAAAGACTCACCAGAAACTAGGGTTATTGTACTGCAACACAAAATATCTCACTCCTGAGACCAAACTATCCCTAGCTAGAGCATTCCTACTTCCAGGCCTTCTCTACACTTCACCCATCCTCTCTAACCTACAGTCCTTACTAATTTCACAACTTGAACAATCTTACAATAAAATCTCTAGATTTGCAACTAATCAACCCTATAAAACCCACCACTGCATAGCTTTGAAACAACTACAATGGCCAGAACCCCCCACCAACTTCTCAAATCACAACTCCAAATTACCCACTCTATCCTATACAAACCTACTGCCTGTCCCTCCCTCTCTTCTCTAGTATATTTATACACCCCCACCAGACCACTCAGAAGCTCATACCAACAACTCCTTGTCATGCATAAACCAAACAGAAACATAGGTAAACTGCTCTATAACCACAATGCATCCCTAGCCTGGAACAAACTACCTCAACAGATCAGAAATACACCAAACACTACTCAGTTCAAAAAGCAATTAAAACAATTCCTCTTAAGCTCATGAATCTGCCCTTGCCATGAACCTACCTAAACCCTCTCACCCCTTCCTACCCTAGCCCACAACCCTCCCCAAACACCTCACTCACTTACATATCCCCGCTATCATTCTTCTTCTATCACCATATCTCCCTTCATATGTATCTTGTAGCATACTAATCCAGGACACATCCAATTAACCACTTCCATTTGTTCTTTTTTTCTTCTTTTCTCCAATAATTTCTCCCTATACTGCTCCTGCACAGTATCCTATCTCTACTCTGCTGTTATTCCTGTTTTACATCATGCAATAACATATCTTACACTCCACTACTTCTCTAATCTACATAATTTCCTGCTTTACCTATAGTACACTTTTTCACTATTCATATTTCTTTTTCTCTAATACTCTTGTATTATACTCCTGTTTATTACACATTTTCCTTCTTGTTCACTTAAACTCATAACTCTGTCCTCAACTCTCTTCAACCCTTACCAATACTGACCTAGACTTAGTTTGCGATAGATATCTACTAATATCTAAATGCCATTTTTCTACACAAGTATAACATTTGCTTTTGTTGTTCACAAAGAAACTATTTTGAATTTTCTCTATTGCATTTACTACTGTAACTTCCTTATTGTATCTTTTTCACTATAGATTATTATGCAAAACTCCGAATGTACTGTTTATTATTTATCTGTATGTTTTTATAATCATTATTTTAATCACTGGAGCTTTTCTCCTCGGATCTCCACTGAAAATGGACCTCTGGCTCAGCTGGACCAACCCCGTTAAATGTCAAACAAAATAAAAATAAAAATTAAAAAATAAATACATTGGAGTAAGTGCCATAATACTTTGCATGATATAGTGTTCTGCATACATAATAGGTACATTTGATAAGTCATACTTTGTTAAATAAGGATTATGTAGATTATACTTATGCAAGTGTACTTTTAAATAAGTATTACTATTGTTATGGTTAACATAATTTACAGAAATTATATTTGACTTATGTAGCATTCATCGTACATAGTTGTGTTGCACATTTAATATCTTTTAATTCATGTTCAGCTCCTAATAAAAATACTCTGACACTACTTATTCTGAACCTCTTATTAAAACTATATATAAACTGGATTTCAACTCTGCATTATCTCTGCTTTTTCTCCAAACTTATTAACACCTTAAGCCGCATAGAAAGATAATTTGCAGGTGTATTTTCTTCATTCAGTATTGTCTAGAGGGTTGATGGAAGCACAATGGCACCAGTCTCATCTACAATGCTGACAGCATTCCAAATTAAATTTCTGAGTTTTTGCCATACAAAGTGAACCATCATTTGCTGCTAGTGATTGGTGATGGTCACCAAGGTGCAGTGCCAACCTTTGTTCAAAAGATAAAACCAAAAAAAAAAAAAAAAAGGAAAATGTGTCTTTGTGATGATTTCCCAACACTATGCCCTCATACCATGAAAATGTGGACATGAAGGATCCCTATTTTCACACAGACATCACCCTCTTTAGATATGAAATTTGAAAGCATGGCATTGACATGAAACACTGGGAAGATCAACAGTATGTGCCACATACAGAGAGGGTGTTTATGAGGCAGAGAAAGTGGAACACATATACTCAAGCTTTGACACTCACTTTACAGTTATGTAGCAATATATCCATGTCACCAAAGTTCTCCTTTGTCATTTCACAGTTGATATCTGCATGCTTTTGACATTTGCAACAGTTAACCTAACAAATCATGTCATAGCAATGACAAATGTATGCAATGCAAGAGTGTGTTCTTCCCTTTATTTTGTGAGCAGTGAGTGTATTTTGATACTTTTCTAAATTAAAGGCATTATGCTCTGCCTATTTTTCGATATGTCTTGTTTGGATGTTATTTTTCATGTACGTTCCTTAATTTACACATACTTTGTACTCAGTGGCACACTTTCCTCTTAAGCACATCTTTAGAAATGTGTTATAATGTTTCTCTTCTAAGTAAGTCAAAGTAATCTTACATTTCTTTCATAAGTTTATTCTCCCTGACACACCCTCTATAAGTATAGATAGGATCAAAGGATCATAGGAGGTTACTAGACTAATGGCTGCAAGGCCCTTATATACCTAGCCAAGTTCAACCCGTGTTCCTAAGGCTGTCTAGCAAACAACAGAAATCAGCAACTATTGCCTCTGACTAAGAGGGACAAAGCTTGAGCCCCTGTGATGAATTTCCAGTTACCCATCCAATCATCTAAATTACACTTAAATAGGGCCAACAAGGGGTTCTGCTTAACATGAATAGAAAGCTTGTTCCAAAAGCGGGGCAACCTCTGTGAGACAAATCTGTCTCTCCAGCAAGGTCTGTTGATATCACATACCAGGTTAAAGTCCTTTGAGGAAGTGACCTGTATGCCATTTGATTTGCAAATATGCAGCCTTTCCATTAAAGCTGGCTCAGAGATTGCTCTGTATGCAAGCCACAGGTCATCTCTGAGCAGTCTGTATAACACATAGTAAAGTGACAATGATTTCAATCTTATACATAAGACAGATCTTGATGATCCTGAATTTTCTTTGTAAGGAACATTTGTGGTCTCTCCAATTGCTGCAGGTGTTTGGAAAGGAACATACCAAAGGGTTTGTTGTACTCTATTATTGGCTTGATGAGGGAAGAGTACAGAGGGGTTATAACCTCTTTTTTTTCTGGATGCAATGCCCTTACTTATTTGAGGAGCAATATAAAATGCCATTCTTACCACTGTGGAGACATGGTGATTAAAGTTAAGGTTGCTGTCAACCTGTGTGCTCAGATCACTCACAACTGACTATGTGCTTAGGGTATTGCTATTAATGTGGCAGTTTGGCGGAACATCACCTTTGTTGAAGGGGATGATAATGTATTCTTTTGCATTAAGTTTAAAGCCATGACTTTAGCACCAGTCATTAGTCTTTGTAAGACCCTCTTGCAGGATGTTGATATAACTAGGGGTTTCAATGATCACTCCAAGTTTGCAGTCATCAGAAAACTTTGTCAGCCATAGTCTTTTAGTTTTAGCCTATACTGCGAGAACTAGATTCCACAAAGTAGGGCCCAGAACTGATCCCCGTGGAGCACCACTGGTTATGGGTTTGCTGGAGGAGGTGGAGTCCCCTATTTTGACATATGAGTTTTATCAGTGAGCCAGTTTGTAACCCACCTGATGATATATGGGTTGATACCCAGCTATGTGAGTTTGTCAATGATGCCTGAGTGAAGAATTGTGTCAAAGGCCTCGGTTAAGTCTAGGTAGGCTGTATGCACATATTTGCCCTCATCTAGGGCTTTGGTGACTGTCTCAATGAAGTCCACCAAGTTTAACAGGCATGATCTTCCCTTGACAAAGCCAAACTTAGTCGGTTCAAGTATTTGGATATTTTCTATATCTTTAATGAGGTCCATGACGATTCATTCCATGGCCTTGCAGATAAGACTGGACAGGCTAATGGGTTTATAGCTCCTGGGGTCTGTAGCTGCACCCCCTTTGTGCAAAGGGATGACAGTAGCTCTCTTTTATTCCACTGGGATGCAGCCAGTGCATAGACTGTGATTGAAAAGCGTACCCAATGGTGATGCTAATTCCTGTTTTAACCCATGGTGAACACAGCCCAAGATGTTGTCTGGTCCCATAGAGGCTGTGTTTTTGGCCTTGGAGAGGGCATTTAAGACTTGCTCCTCAAAGATACTAGGTAGGGGATAGGTGTTAGGGATGCTTTGGGGTATATGTGGTGGGAACAGAGTAGTGAAGATTTCACTCAACCTATCAGCCAGCAGGTGTGCTATATCCACAGGTTCTATATATGTACTATCATTAACTACAGGTTCAGCACAGATCTGGCCCCTGACCTTTGAGATTACAGATGTAACTAAATAATGTATTGTGGTTATCCTTAGTTAGAGAAGCTAATTTGGATTCATAGTTAGCTTTGGAGGACTTCACTAGGAGTCTTATTTGCTTATTTAAGTTGAAGAGTGAGTGTTTCCAGTTTTGGAACCATTCCTTCCTACTCGTAAACAGCAATTTCTTTTTTCTATTGTTTAGCCTATTAATGGCAGTTGTCCACCAGGCAGGTTTGTTTTTCCTTGAAGATCTTGCTTTAGTTCTATCAGGTATGGCAGAGTCAATACAATTGTACATGTGCTTCTATAAAGCATTGGTGTGTAACTCAGCATAGACACTTGCTCCATCAGTGGGGGAAGGGGCTATGAAGTTATTTATGCCATCACATAAGAGGCTGTAATTTGCCTTGGAGAAGGTTTTTAGTCTAGTTGTTGCTAAGGGGGGGGGGGGCTTGTTTGTTAGTTACTTCTAGCGAGACTGAGTCATGGCAAGATATCATCACGGATGGCCACACACTGGAGTTGGTGCAGTGGTCCCCCTTGTTGGTGAGTACCAGGTCCAGGATATTTGAACCTTTTGTGGGTGTGTCAACCAGTTAGTTCAGGGCACTGGAGTTAACAAAGTCCGGGAACCTTTGGGCAAGTGAGTTAGAACACATATAATTTACCCAGTCTATGGATGGGTAATTAAAGTCACCCAAATTCAGGGTGTTTGGTTGTATCTTGATTGACTCAAGTAGATCCAAGTAGGCTGAGAGGATGTCTTGATTCATGGACAGGGTCCTATAGCTGGCAATGTCCTGAAGAGGGGTCTTACCTACAGTCAATTGCACCTGAAGTAATTCAAGGGAATCGTGCTGTTAAACCAATCTAGAGGTGTGTTTTTTAATGAATATTGATACACCACCTCCTTTAGTTCTCACACCTTCAGTTTGTGGTCTGGCAGGAGTGTTAAACACTCATTTATTTGTGCACTACTGCTAATGAGCCACACTTGTGAACCTTTAGCAAGCCCCACTACTCAATATTCATTCTTGTACTGCTGGAATGTGTGCACAGCATGGTGTATGTCCTCATACCATGTATAGCTTACTATGCTTTTGAGCAGTTTGTGTGATTAATAAGTGATAATAAGTTAGCACCTGATTTACATATTCACAGTGTCCAGAGTGGTTAATCTGCACTATATAAGTGCAAGTTGGTGCTACGGCACTTGTATCATAGTACAGGAGACTGTTTTACTTCACCAACTTGAGATACTGCTGTTTGACTGCTGCAATTGCATTGCATATTTCAAACTTTCATACAAATCATGTCAAGGTATGGGATATTAGTTTTAATAAATTATTTAACCAGCTGTAATGAGATAACGTTGCATGATGTCTGAAGTCTGTCCATTTGCGTTGGTGTAGTAGGTATAGTAGCTTTCATGTGATGTATCCTCAGCTAATGTTGCACATGTCTTTATAGTCACATTTCCCTGATAATGTGAACAAACTTGGTAAAATATTGATATAATTAATAGCAATGTGAATGTAACATCTTAGACCACAAATTGTGTTAAATCTGTTGTATATGCCTGACATCAGCGAACACATCCCAAATTGTAACATTTTCATTTCCTGTACTTGATTAATTGATAATGTTGATATCTATTAAGAAGTTACACATTTTGCAGCCTTACCAGGTTTGTCATTGCATCATTTTAGTTATTTATATATTTTTTTGGGGGGGGGGGGAGGTTGGGGTGGCATATTTATGTATTGCATGTGTGTATTTATATAGAGCAGGAACTTGAAGTGGAACTCCTGTCAGAGGGCAACTTAAATGCATGATGCACAGTATCAGGCAGATTAATATTTGTTGCATATATCACTTACACTATAAGTTACTCCTGACATTGATGTACAGTTGAGCCATGATTTATCTTACTGATGTGCAATGATTGCATATGAGGATAACCATTTCTATCTTTTTTTTACATTTTCATCACTTACCTTGGTTAATGCTACTGCTACACGTTGTATCTTCTGGGGTTGATTCAGTCTGATACTCACAGACTACAACCATTACATAGGTAAGTAGAGGTTGCTAATTTTGCATGCGTCATTGTTACTGTTTGCATGTGTTCGCTTCTTAGGTTTTCGCTACGTATCCAGTGTGTGTGCCATCTTCTGCTTCTTAGCCAGGGCCATAACATATTGTGTACTCCACTGTCTGCCGGTATTATCCAAGCTACAGGTTCTTCCTCAGACTCATCCTCTGTGTCTGCTGGTCCTGCTGACCTTGCCTGTGGTAGTGGAAACTGAGGTCCATGGGGTTGTTGTCCTATTTGCAGCTGTTTCCTGAAAATTATATTGTGCAGTGTGGCACAGACTATGAGTATTTTGGCTGAGGTGGCACCATCAGAAGTGTCTAGAAATCAGATCTTTGATTAAAGCAAATTACATGCTTTGGGCATCATTGCATCCTTGTTCAGAAAGGGGTTGTGCAGATTTCCCATGAGTGTCTTGAGCCAAGATTCTAGTGCATAACCTACATCATGCACTAGATGTCCTTGTGGAAAATCATCCCTAGCAAACCTTACACACAAATGTGTTATATGCATGAGTCATGAAAACTACCAGGATTACCTGCCCACACATTGTAGATGATTGTTTGGGCATTACAGACCACCTGACAGTTCATAGAGTGGTATCCTTTCCTGTTGAACTATCTCCCTATTCACCACTTGGGGATTTTATTTCTATGTGTGCTATGGCACAGAAATTCTGCATGGATGTAGCTCTCTTGTTTGGGGTACATGGAAACTAGATATTTAATATTCAGGAGGATGAGTTGTGTGACACCCATAGCATATTCCCTGTGGAAGTCTAAGCTGGTTTCTACTGAAATGAGTTCTTGACGATTTCCCCCGTGCCTCAGGTGAGGGCAGCAGAGGATGCATATTTCTTCTACGGTATCTTCACTCACTCTGTAGTGCTCTACAATTTCATTATCATGAAGCCCATGACGAGTCAAATGGGCTCTGAAGAGCCTTCTCTTTCTAGAACAAGCTCTGGCAGCAGCAACACTTTATATTAAAGCCAGTTAAACACACAGGTTGGTAATACCAGCAGCAACTCCTACCATTTTCTTTTAAGTGTGTGTTTGTGGCTGTATTGCAAATATTATTGAAAATGAGTCCAAGAGGAAGTATGGCATGTACATGCATATTTTATACATTCCTAAATTTCTCTGCCATGATGAATTGCTTCATTAGCATGTATTTCACATACTTATTCCTTAATTATCATATTTTGCTGCTTGCCTTGTTTTGAAGGTGGGCGCAGCATATGAATTAGTTTAATGAATGCTACTTAGCACTCTCACTGCTGCACAACATACATGTGCACTTAGTGTGAATTGTAAGTGTTCATGACTCAAGGCCAATATCTATGCCTATTATTCACATAATGACATTTGTACAAACTTGTGTAAGTTACAGAAATCTTTAAAAGTTATAACAACCATTAAAATAACTAAAATACCTCAAGTGTGACACTTAATATATAAGCATAATTAATGGATATCATCACAGCAACCAAAGAATAAGGAGAAAAGAACAAAGGAAACAATAAAAGGGAAAAATAAATTACTATAAACCAATTTGACTATCAAGAATTTTAAACATTAGCACCAAATTATTCTTGTCATTTAGTAAAGCATTTTTTATTTTAGCAGATAGTTTATAAGGTGTAATTAAATATGATCTGATTAAACTTCCTGATACAATATGTTGGAGTGTTTGTAATTTAGTAGAAATATAAACTCTGAATAGGGAAAATAAAGCTATTAGATGTGGAGGTTTTCCTTTTCCTCTTTTCATGACAATATCACATGTACGCAAAACAGCAAATTGGAAAGTTATACCAAACTGTGTTCTAATTGTTTTAATTTCTTATTACACCTACTCTGTGGAATCTGAACACTTGTGCAGTACTAAAAAAAGGGTGTAAAATAAAAAGTTGCAAAATATCTGGTTTATCAAATTACATACAACATAGGATAAAGAAAGACTTATAGTGTATGTTACTTTTTCAAAAGACTGGGGAGAAAGATTATTAAAAATAATGAATCAAATATAACTCAATAAATAAAATATCACTTAGGAAGCTTAGCCAGGATTTTTAGCATGTGGTGTCATTCTTAGCAGTGTTTCTCACAATTAGAACAAACAGGTGAATTCTGAGTTTATGAACTGTATATAATGTTGCGCCATAGGACACAGGTTTTTGATAATGGCTTAGAGATGGTAAGGCATGTGAAATAATTGAAAATTAATGCATTTAGTCCAGTCAAGGATAATGATTATTTAGACTTCAGGCATGACCATGTAATATGAGCCATAGCTTCATACTCTCTAGGTAGATTGCAGGAATCACTAATTTGTTTGGGTGTGATAAAGTCATTGCAGAAAATCACTAACATGTGGTCTAAAATGGGAATCTGTTGTCTAATAATCTTATTTTTTCC